>NC_091457.1:22586174-22886174 GCF_027789765.1 Dendropsophus ebraccatus | reverse complement strand
GTCCCTGACAGGTTAAGCGGCTATCTCCCACCCTTTCCTGCCATGTCATGATTTACTAAGAAAAGGAGAGAGGATGACAACCATTGGGCATGGGGACTGGTAAGAATAGGTTCTTTAGTATCTTCCCCCCACCCCCTACCTGCAATGTAATTATTAATTTTACCATACTTCTCTTTTAACCTCTTAAGGACGGAGCCCAAAATGGCCTTAAGGACCGTACCAAATTTCAGGAATATGACATGTGTCACTTAATCTGTTAATAACTTCGGGGTGCTTTTACCTATCCGGCTAATTCTGAAATTGTTTTCTCGTGACATGTTATTCTTTTTTTTTTTTTTTTAATTGAGTTGATACTTGTAGCTTATCTTTATGAAAAACCCCAAAATAACATGAAAAATGTAAATAACATGAAAAAATTTTTCTAGCTTTGAAATTTTGTGCTTGTAAGGAAAATGGTTATGCCACATAAATTAGATATGAAATAGCATTAGTAACATGTCTAATTTATGTTGGCAGCATTTATTAAACTTGCCTTCAATTGTTTAAGACAATAGAAACCCTCAAAGTTTAGCAGCGTTTTTCCAAATTTTCACAAGAATTTCAAAATCTGATTTTTCAAGGGACCAGTTCACGTTTGAAGTGAATTTGAGGGGACTGTATGTTATGAAGCCCCACAAAGCACCCCATTTCGGAAACTGCACCCCCCATACTGTTCAAAATCAATTTCAGAATGTTTTTTTAACACTTTAGGTGAGTCACAGAAATAAAAGCTAAGTGTGTGAGAAAATTGAAAATTTAAATTTTCTTTGCAGTAATTATATTGTGATCAAGTATCTCTCATAATAGAAAACCTATTTCCAGAGAAATGCACCACAATTTTTATTTCCCCATGTCTGCAGTTTATAGAAATATATGATATGTGGCCCTATTGCGCTATTTGACGCAACCACAAGCCTCAGATGTAAAGGAGCCCCTAGTGATTTTTGAAGCCTCCTTACAATTTGCCAATTTTCAAAGTACCACTTCTGGTTGGCAGAGGCTCAGTGGTGCCAAAACCTAACAAACATCCCTAAAGTCACACCATTTAGGAAACTAGACCCCTCGAGGAATGTAACAAGGGGTATAGTGAGCACATGGACCCCACTAGTGACAGACAAAATGTGCAGTGAATTTGAAAAATGTAATTTTTTTTACACAAAAACTTGGTCTAGCCTTAAATTTTTCAGGCTGACAAGGGGTTAAAAGAAAAAAAAAAACATAAAACTTGTAGATAGATTTCCCCCGAGTACAAAAATTCCCCACATGGGGACATAATATATCATGCGGGCGCAGGACACACATCTAAAAAGTAGGAGCACCATTTGCCTTTTGGAAGCTGGATTTGGCCAGCAAGGAGGGCGGAGGCCATGTCGGGTTCGCAGAGCCCCCGTGCTGTCAAAACAGTGGAAACACCCACAAGTGACCCCATTATGGAAACTACACCCCTCAAAGAATGTAACAAGAAGTATAGTGATCATATGGACCCCACTGGTGACAGGCACAAATGTGGAACAATGTGCCGTGAAAATGAAAAATTTTATTTTTTACACTAAAATGTTGGTGTAACTTTGAATTTTTCATGTTCATAAGGGGTTAAAAGAAAAAAATATTTCCCCCGATTACAAGAGTACCCCACATGTGGACACAAAGTGCAAAGCCGGCGCACGGAAAGCCTCCAAAGGGTAGCAGCGCAATTTAGATTTTAGAAGCTTGATTTGGCCAGAATGGAGGACGAAGGCCATGTTGGGTTCGCAGAGCCCCCGTGCTGCCAAAACATTGTAAACCCCCCACAAGTGACCCCATTATGGAAACTACACCCTTCAAGAAATGTAACAAGGGGTATAGTGGGCATATGGACCCCACTGGTGACAGGCACAATGTGCCGTGAAAATGAAATATTTAATTTTTAACACTAAAACGTTGGTGTAACTTTGAATTTTTCATGTTCATAATGGGTTAAAAGAAAAAATAAAACCACTAATCATGTAGAGCAATTTCCCCCGATTACAGGAGTACCCCACATGTGGACACAAAGTGCAAAGTCGGCGCACGGAAAGCCTCCAAAGGGAAGGAGGGCAGTTTGGATTTTGGAAGCTGGATTTGGCCAGAATGGAGGACGGAGGCCATGTCTGGTTCGCAGAGCCCCTGTGTTGCAAAAACATTGGAAACCCCCCACAAGTGACCCCATTATGGAAACTACACCCCTAAAGGAATGTAATATGAAGTATAGTGAGCATATGGAGCCCACTGGTGACAGACACAATTGTAGAACAATGTGGCGTGAAAATGAAAAAAATTATTTTTTACACTTAAATGTTGGAGTAACCTAGAATTTTTCATGTTCACAAGGAGTTAAAAGAAAAAAATAAACCACTAATCATGTAGAGCAATTTCCCCCGATCACAGGAGTATTCCACATGTGGACACAAAGTGCAAAGTCGGCGCACAGAAAGCCTCCAAAGGGAAGCAGCACAATTTGGATTTTGAAAGCTGGATTTGGCCAGAATGGAGGACGAAGGGTTCGCAGAGCCCAAGTACTGCCAAAACATTGTAAACCCCCCACCCCCCCTTCCTGGGGCGGCGCCTTGGGGGCTTATCATCCCTAAATAATGATGACGATGAGGAAGGGAGAAGGAACAAGGGATCTTCCTCTTCTCCCTCACTGGTTGTGTTAGGACTCGAGCTGTGCGTTCAGCACGGCGTCCATAGCAGTCAGGCTGCTTTTGATTTTTTTTTCTCTTCTATGCTATTCCTGGATGTAGGAGTGTCCAGTGCTGCACTCCCTCTGCAGATCAGCACTAGGTGTTTGTGATCTCAGTGATTTAACTGACAGCTGACTCTTCCAGTCAGATGTCAGTATCTGGGCTGGGCTGGGACTTCTTGTCCTATAAGTACAATCACTTGCCACAAGTTCCATGCCTGTGAAAGAGCCTAGTAACACTAGTGTATCTTGATCTAGCATTCCTCTGACCTGTTGTTAGGAACCGGACAGCAGGACAAGACAAACAGTGAGCCCTAAGCTCAACCCCGCCCACTGTCCTCTACCTATTTGCCACAATCCGCCCTAAAATGGCGGCGAGCAACTGGGCGGCAGTCCCTGCGCTGGCTAGGTGGGACACAAGGACAAGACAGACAGACAAAACACAATAACGAATGGTCAACAGTCCGGGTCACAACAAACGGGCAGCAAAAGTACAAAATCACAATCCGAAGGCAAAGTCAATATACAGGCAGTATGGTCAGGGGCAGGCAGCAAACAAGAATGGTCAGAAAGGCAAAGCAGGGTCAGAATCAACAGAGCAAGAATAGAAACACAGAACCAGGCAGAGACAAGCTCAATATCCGGCCGTGAGAGGCAGGCTGGCAGACACTATATAGGAGACCAGAGGTCCAGTGCAGGAGCTGATTGGACCAGACCCCTAATCTCCTCAGAACACCTGGGGCAAGAGCAACCTGACTGGCAGAGAGAACAGTCAATCAGACTAGCTAACCAGCATCATAGTTAACTCCGGAGTGGCCAGGAGTATCTCAGGCAAAGCAGGTGTGGCTGAACAAACACAGAAGGAAATAGAGCAGTGTTCAGACAAGGTTCAGGACACTGCACAAACATACAAAAACACTGAATATCAGCGCCATCTCAGGCGCGCAGCACGAGCCAAGGGGCGCACGGAATTCGGTACAGGCACATTCGTGACACCTGTTTATCCTGTTTTCCTGACCTCTGGCTTTTGGACCTCGACTATTCTTTTGGACTCTGATTTTGTACCTGAGTATACAGAACGTTGCTGACTTGGACTACTGACTACCCCTTTATTGTGTGTATTAGTCTTGTCTTGTTTTGTGTGCCTCACTTTACCGCAGGTGAGGGAACGCAGCCAAGTTGTCCGCTGCCGCCTAGGGCAGAATGTGGCAATCAGGTAGGGACAGCTGGGGCGGGTGTCATCGGCAGGGACTGCACTGTCTATTTGTCTTCCCAGTCCCCGTCCTAACATTTTCACAGGCCTACAAAAACCGCAGTCAACCAAGGTTAGCGGCATGAGTACCGATACTTCGGTCGCCGACCGCCTCGAAGTGTTGACTACCCAATTAGAGGGCATTGCAGGGTTGGTAGTGCGATTGTTTAACCGGGTGGACACTCTGCCTCTCACTACCCCCCCGCCAGCAGCGACTCAGACCCCAGTAACAGAACCTGTTCAAGTGGTAAGACATAAGACCAAAATGCTGTTACCGGACAGATTTCAGGGAGACACTGACAAATACCGGACCTTCAGAGAATCCTGCTATTTATATTTCAGGTTTAACCCTTTTGTTTCCGATGGTGAAAGGGTTGCCCTGATAGTCTCCCTTCTCCAAGGTCCCCCGCAGGATTGGGCCTTGGCCCTTCCTTCAGACGCTCCTGAATGGAATTCGGTGGAGACGTTTTTCACTTGCCTTGGCCAGATTTATGATGATCCAAACCGGGTTGCAGTGGCGGAGTGCCATCTCCTATCCATCCAGCAGGGCCGTCGCACCGCAGAAGAATATTGTGCGGAGTTCCGGCAATGGTGTACTCTGACTGGATGGCAGGACTCCCCACTAAAAACTTTATTTCGTCAGGGTCTGTCTGATGCTATAAAGGACATTATGGTTAGCCATCCCACTCCCGACTACCTTAGTGGCTACATGACACTAGCCGTGACTATTGACCGCAGACTAAGGGAAAGGAAACAGGAAAAAATGGTGGCGACTTCAAGTCGACCAAGGTCCAGCCAGTCCCCAAATCCCTTTTCCAATGTGACAGAATCGTCTGCTTCCGGGGTTCCCGATGAGCCCATGGTCCTGGGAAACACCTCAGCTAGAAGGGCGTACAGGATGGAGCACTCAATCTGCTTGGAAGGCAGGTCACCTTCTGAAGATGTGTCCATCAAAGCCATCCCTGAAGTCGGGAAACGCCAGTGCCTGAGTGAGGGTCTCTCAGGCACCCAGGTACCTCTAAAAAAGTTTGACAAGTTTCTGTTGCCTGTTACCCTGGTGTCAAATAATGTAGTTCTTTCCTGCACAGCAATGGTGGATTCAGGCGCCGCCCTGAGTTTTGTTCGTGCTTCGGTGGCTGAGTCTTTAGGCCTGGAGTTGGTACCCCTATGTTGTCCATTCACTGTGGCTGGAGCTTATTCTGCCCCCTTGAGAGGCGGAGCAGTGACGTGTTGCACTACAGAGGTCTCTATGCAAGTTGGGTGCCTCCACTAGGAGAAGGTGTCATTTTTTGTTTTAGATAAATTGGCTGCCGATATCATTTTAGGGTTACCTTGGTTAAGGGGTGGAGGGGTTTTTAAACTAGGGATGTGGAGGGAGGACAATGTAGTATGTAATGTAGTGGCAGATAGGTTAAAGAGGGGACAGAACAATGAGGAGGGAGGAGAAGGGTCCTGTGGGGGGAGGATAAGAGCAGTGGATAGGGAGATCCATATGTTGCGGATGAACAGTGAGGATGATTGTAGCCACAGCACAGTAATAAATCCCATTTCTTATAATGAAGCGGTTAAACTCGATGGTAATATAAAGTGTATGGTTACTAATGCCAGAAGTCTAGCCAGCAAGATGGGGGAGCTGGAGGCCTTGGTTCTGGAGGAGTCCATTGATGTGGTTGGTGTGACTGAGACATGGCTGGACTCCTCACATGACTGGGCTGTCAATATTCAGGGATTTACGTTGTTCAGAAGGGACCGGGTGGGCAGAAGGGGAGGAGGAGTATGTCTGTATGTCAGAAATGATATTAAAGTGAGTGTAATAGATGCAATAGTGGGAGATGACTGTGATGATGTGGAAGCATTGTGGGTAGAACTACAGAAGGAGGAAAAGAGGGAAAAAATTATTCTTGGTGTAATCTATAGACCCCCCAACATTACTGAGGAGGTAGATGGCCAGTTGAATAGACAAATAGAGCGGGCTGCCCGGGAGGGAACAGTAGTGATAATGGGGGACCTCAACTACCCAGATATAGATTGGGGTCACGGTTCAGCTAAAACCACAAAGGGGAGGGAATTTTTTAACCTCCTGCAGGATAATTTTCTGGGCCAGTTTGTGGAGGAGCCAACTAGAAGTGATGCCTTGTTGGATCTGGTTATTTCTAACAACGCTGAGCTGGTTGGGGATGTCACTGTCCATGAACACCTGGGTAATAGTGACCACAATATAGTGACTTTTAGCTTAAAGTGTAGAAAAGAAAAACATGTTGGGAGGGCAAAAACTCTTAATTTTAAAAGGGCCAATTTTCCTGGGTTAAGGGCAGAACTTCAGGGCATAGACTGGGAGCGGCTGCTGTCACATACGGATACAGCTAATAAATGGGAAATCTTCAAATCCACATTAAATAACTGTACTGCCAAATATATTCCTATGGGTAACAAATATAAACGGTTAAAATCCAATCCCACATGGCTTACAACCGAGGTTAGAAGGGCTATAAATGAGAAAAAAGGGGCATTCAAAAAATATAAATCAGAGGGGTCAGCTGTAGCATTTAAACATTACAAAGAAGTCAACAAAACCTGTAAAAATGTAATAAAAGCAGCAAAAATTCACAATGAAAGGCAGGTAGCTATAGATAGCAAAAGAAACCCCAAAAAATTCTTCAAATATATTAATGCAAAAAAAACCAAGGTCAGAGCATGTAGGACCCCTAAATAATGGCGACGGGGAATTAATAACTGGGGATCAGGAGAAAGCTGAGTTACTTAATGGGTTCTTCAGTTCTGTATATACAAAAGAGGATGGAGCTGTGGTGGGTGGGGCCAGTACTGAGGTGGGTGGGGCCAGTGCTGCTAACACATGTAATGTACTGAACTGGTTTACTATAGATATGGTCCAAGATAAATTAAACAAACTCAATGTAACCAAAGCTCCAGGGCCTGATGGATTGCACCCCAGAGTTCTTAGGGAACTCAGTTCTGTAATTTCACTACCCTTGTATGAAATATTCCGTGATTCTTTGCTTACTGGTATTGTGCCGAGGGACTGGCGTAAGGCAAATGTAGTGCCGATCTTCAAAAAGGGCTCTCGAACTTCCCCAGGTAACTATAGACCCGTAAGCTTAACGTCCATTGTGGGGAAACTATTTGAGGGGCTTATAAGGGACTACATCCAGGAATATGTAGTGGCTAATAGTATTATAAGTGATAACCAGCATGGTTTTACTAAGGACAGAAGCTGTCAAACCAACCTAATATGTTTCTATGAAGAGGTAAGTAGAAGCCTGGATGGCGGCGCGGCTGTGGATATAGTGTACCTGGATTTTGCAAAAGCGTTTGACACAGTTCCTCATGGACGTCTGATGGGTAAGTTAAAGTCTATTGGTTTGGAAAATTTAATGTGTAACTGGATTGAAAACTGGCTTAATAATCGTACCCAGAGAGTGGTGGTCAATGATTCCTACTCCGAATGGTCCCCGGTAATAAGTGGTGTACCCCAAGGGTCAGTACTGGGCCCTCTTCTGTTTAACTTGTTTATTAATGATATTGAGAATGGAATTAACAGCAATGTTTCTATCTTTGCAGATGACACCAAGCTTTGTAGTACAGTACAGTCTATGGAGGATGTGCAGATGTTACAGGATGACTTAGACACACTGAGTGTTTGGGCGTCCACTTGGCAAATGAGGTTCAATGTGGATAAATGTAAAGTTATGCACCTGGGTACTAATAACCCACATGCATCATATGTCCTGGGGGGAGTTATTCTGGGAGAGTCACTGATGGAGAAGGATCTGGGTGTACTTGTAGATAATAGACTACAGAACAGCACACAATGCCAGTCAGCTGCTTCTAAGGCCAGCAGGATATTGTCATGCATTAAAACAGGCATGGACTCTCGGGACAGGGATATAATATTACCGCTTTATAAAGCTTTGGTGCGGCCCCATCTGGAGTATGCTGTCCAGTTTTGGAACCCGATTCATAAAAAGGATGTTCTAGAGCTG
Organism: Dendropsophus ebraccatus; assembly: GCF_027789765.1. NCBI lineage: Eukaryota > Metazoa > Chordata > Amphibia > Anura > Hylidae > Dendropsophus > Dendropsophus ebraccatus. Next base: position 22,878,181 of record NC_091457.1, on the reverse strand, counting down.
GAGAGGGTACAAAGACGGGCAACTAAACTAATAAGGGGAATGGAGCATCTTAGTTATGAGGAGAGATTAAAAGAATTACATTTGTTTAGTCTGGAGAAGAGACGTTTAAGGGGAGATATGATTAACTTATTTAAATATATAAATGGCCCCTACAAGAGATATGGGGAAAAGATGTTCCAGGTAAAACCCCCTCAAAGGACAAGAGGCCACTGCCTCCGCCTGGAGAAAAAAAGGTTCAATCTCCGGAGGCGACAAGCCTTCTTTACCATGAGAACTGTGAATCTGTGGAACAGTCTACCACAGGATCTGGTCACAGCAAAAACAGTAGAGGGCTTCAAAACCGGCCTAGACAAGTTCTTAGAGCAAAATAATATAAATGCATATGTATAGAACCTATCACCCCTCCCCCTTCCCTGTATCCATCCCCTCCTTGGTTGAACTTGATGGACATGTGTCTTTTTTCAACCGTATTAACTATGTAACTATGTAACTATGTAACTATGGTTACGTCAGCACAACCCAGTGTTCAATTGGAGGACCACAGAGCTGATAAAGTGGGGTAGCTCTTGTGGTTCCCATTTGACTCAGGTAGTTCCTGTTTTGGGTTCAGTCGGAGAGGCTGCTAATCTACCCAGGTTCATTTCCGATTATGCTGACGTTTTTAATGAGGCCATTGCTGACGCCTTGCCTCCTCACCGTCCGTATGACTGCGCTATCGATCTGGTGTCTGGGGCCAGGTTACCTAAAGGCCGCATTTTCAATCTGTCCCCCCCAGAACGAGAGTCGATGCGCGAACACATACGGGACAGTCTGAGGAAGGGTCACATTAGGCCTTCGGTGTCACCTATGGGTGCAGGGTTTTTCTTTGTAGAGAAGAAAGACGGAGGTTTGTGTCCCTGCATTGATTACAGGGAGCTTAACAAAATAACGGTCAAAGACCTTCATCCACTTCCTCTGATCCCTGATCTGCTCAACCAGGTAGTAGGTGCCCGTTGGTTCTCAAAAATTGACCTTCGGGGCGCCTACAATCTAATTCGGATCAGAGAAGGTGATAAATGGAAGACGGCCTTCAACACTCCCGAGGGGCACTTTGAGTATCTTGTCATGCCCTTTGGGTTAAGTAATGCCCCTGCCGTCTTCCAAAGGTTTGTTAATGATATTTTCCGCGACCTGTTTGGCCGGTATGTCGTAGTATATCTAGATGATATCCTTATATATTCCCCCGACTGGGGTTCACATGTGAAACATGTACGTGAGGTCCTGACTAGACTTCGTAAGAATACCCTGTGTGCTAAATTATCCAAATGTTTGTTTGGGGTAAAGGAGATTGGATTCTTGGGTTATATCATTACTCCAGATTCAGTCCAGATGGATCCGAAAAAGGTGTCAGCGGTCTTGGAGTGGGCAAGACCCACAACTTTGAAGGAACTACAGAGGTTTCTAGGTGTTGCAAACTTTTACAGGAAGTTTATTAGAAATTTTTCGCTTATTGTGAAACCGCTGACTGATCTCACTAAGAAAGGTGTGAATCCAACCTCCTGGCCCCCAGAAGCTGAAATGGCTTTTGAAAAACTAAAGCACAGCTTTTCTTCTGCTCCCGTTTTGGTTCATCCTGATTCTGAACAGCCATTTGTGGTGGAGGTGGATGCGTCAGAGTCTGGTGTTGAGGCGGTACTGTCCCAAGGTAAGGAACCATTTACTAACTTGAGGCCCTTGGCGTACTTCTCCAGGAAATTCTCTACATCCGAAATTAATTATGATGTTGGCAACCGTGAGTTGCTAGCCATTAAATGGGCGTTAGAGGAGTGGAGACATTTCCTGGAGGGGGCCAGACACCAGGTCACGGTCCTTACTGACCATAAAAATTTACTCTATCTAGACAAAGCTAAAAGGTTGAATCCTAGGCAAGCACGTTGGGCGTTATTTTTTACTTGTTTCAACTTCATTGTTACCTATCGTCCTGGCACTAAAAACATTAAAGCTGACGCTCTGTCTAGAAGTTTCGGGGATGGAAAAACAGTCGAGAAGGAACCCGAGAATATCTTGCCCCCCGGTACCATTTTGGCTAGTATGTCCGTTGATCTAACTAATGCTATCCTGAGTTCCCAGGGGGACGCACCACCAGATGTCCCTACGGACAGGTTATTTGTGCCCTTGAATCTGAGGTTAGCAGTTCTGAAAGAGGTGCATGGATCTAGTCTAGCTGGTCATCCTGGTATTGCCGGCACAGGTTATTTACTGTCCCGTTCGTGTTGGTGGCCATCATGGCAGAAAGATGTAAAGGAATATGTCAAGTCTTGTGAGATATGTGCTCGAACTAAAACCCCAAGGTCTCTGCCAGAAGGGTTATTGCAACCCATGCCATTGCCTGCTCGTCCTTGGTCCCATCTCTCGATGGATTTCATTACTGATCTTCCTCCGTCACAGGGGAAGACGGTACTCTGGGTTGTGGTGGACCGTGGAGCAAAATGTGTCACTTGGTGGCTTTAAAGAAAATTCCTAATGCCAAAACTCTAGCTAAATTGTTTACGCGTCATGTCCTTCGACTACATGGTATACCCACCAACATAGTATCTGACCGTGGTGTGCAGTTCGTATCTACATTCTGGAGGGCATTCTGTGATCATCTAGGTATTTCCTTGTCACATTCGTCGGCGTTCCATCCGGAGACCAATGGTCAGACAGAGCGCATGAACCAATCTGTGATTTAATATTTGAGATGTTATGTATCTGACAATCAGTACAAGTGGTCCGAGTATCTGCCCATGGCAGAATTCACCTTGAATAATCATGTCAATGCCTCTACTCAACAAACACCATTCTTCTGTAATTATGCTTTCCACCCTAGATTTTCCGCATTACCAAATTCTGAAACACACTTTCCATCTGTTAAAGACTTGACACAAAAACTGTGCACAGTGTGGGCAGAGAGTCTGGCGACTCTAACTGCCTCACAAAAACAACACACATTGTTTGCCAATCGTAAGCGCCGTCCCGGGCCTGACTATGTTGTGGGAGAGAGTGTATGGCTTTCTACTAAAAATCTGCATCTCCGGGTACCATCTGCTAAGTTGGCCCCCAGATTTATCGGACCCTTTCCCATTGTTGAAGTGCTCAATCCCGTCTCGTACAAGTTACAATTGCCACGCTCGCTGAGGGTACATCCAGTCTTTCACAAAAGTCTGCTAAAAAAATACACTCCTCCAGCATTTGCTTGCTCTCCTCCCCCTCCAGTGGTTGTCCAAGGAGAAATCGAGTTTGAGATCGAGCGCATCCTAGACTCTAGGAGGATGCGCAACTCTGTCCAATATCTGGTCCACTGGAAGGGTTATGGCCCCGAGGAGCGTACTTGGGTGACTGCACGAGATCTCCATGCCCCTGACTTACTTAGGAAATTTTATTTAGCATTCCCTACTAAGCCTGGAGGTCCTCGTGAGGGTCCAGAGGCCCCTCCTCAGGGAGGGGGTTCTGTTAGGACTCGAGCTGTGCGTTCAGCACGGCGTCCATAGCAGTCAGGCTGCTTTGGATTTTTTTTTCTCTTCTCTGCTATTCCTGGAGTGTCCAGTGCTGCACTCCCTCTGCAGATCAGCACTAGGTGTTTGTGATCTCAGTGATTTAACTGACAGCTGACTCTTCCAGTCAGATGTCAGTATCTGGGCTGGGCTGGGACTTCTTGTCCTATAAGTACAATCACTTGCCACAAGTTCCTTGCCTGTGAAAGAGCCTAGTAACACTAGTGTATCTTGATCTAGCATTCCTCTGACCTGTTTATCCTGTTTTCCTGACCTCTGGCTTTTGGACCTCGACTATTCTTTTGGACTCTGATTTTGTACCTGAGTATACAGAACGTTGCTGACTTGGACTACTGACTACCCCTTTATTGTGTGTATTAGTCTTGTCTTGTTTTGTGTGCCTCACTTTACCGCAGGTGAGGGAACGCAGCTAAGTTGTCCACTGCCGCCTAGGGCAGAGTGTGGCAATCAGGTAGGGACAGCTGGGGCGGGTGTCATCGGCAGGGACTGCACTGTCTATTTGTCTTCCCAGTCCCCGTCCTAACAGGTTGTCTTAGTATCGGAGGCAATCCAGGCGTATGCCTCCTCAGCCGAGAACCTGTGGGCCATTTTTTTGTTTTTTTCTTTAGGGTATCTTCACACACACCGGATCTGCAGCGGATTTCACGCTGAGGATTTGCAGAGAAATCCGCTGCGGATCCAGCGTCAGTGCATTCCTATGAGAATACATACACGCAGCGGGAATGACATCCCGCTGCATGTATGTAAGTTAACCCGCCGGAGCATACATCATCTCCTCCCCGCTCTGGCTTGCTTCGGGGCTCCCCAATCAGTGTGCTGCCCCCGCCAGTCACCAGCGATCGGGGGCCGGCACCCACGGGCAGGTGATGCTCAGGCACTGCTGTAATTGGTGCTGTCTCGGACAGCATTAATCACAACTCTGTGCTGGGATCCGGTCTGGGAAACACAGCAAATCGCTGTGATTGGCCGATGAGAGGTCATCGGCCTATCACAGCGATCGTCGTCACGGGGGGCAGGGAAACTGCTCCCTACGTGACACAGGAATATGGCTGCTGCAAGAATCGGTACGTCATGGGTCCCCAAGAGGTTAAAGGCCAGTTTGTTTTTTTTAAAAGCTGTCTGCATTGCATTGTCTTGTAGTGCTCAAGTATGCCAAAAGTTATTGATCGCAGATGGGTCACACTGTTGAGGCCTGCTGTGATCAGGAGATATAGCCGGGGAGAGAGCGCGGTGGCCGTGTGATCCAAACCTCAGTTGTATCTCCTGATTCACTAATTTTGAAAATGTAAGTCTCTGACTTCTGGTTCCGGCGCGTGCATGAGAAGACGCGTCTAGGGAGCTCGGCTCCGGACCCTCCATTTCCCGGTGCCCCCCGCACAATTAACCAGCTATTAACTCGGGTGTGTGCCTCAGGACAGAGAGACGGCGCCCGGGGACCATATGGACAAGTTTGTCAGCCGTGGCGGGGATCAGCAAGTGGAAAACCCTCTGTGGAAACAAGACAAGGACAAAAAACAGCCACCTAAGATGGCGTCGGGCTCACAATGAGCTGCTCCACAGCTCCCCGATCCAAGTTCTCTACATGAAAATGAAAAAGTACAGATGAAAATGGAGAGGAATACATCTCACCACAAGTGGCACTATCTTGCAAGGCCATAGCTGTGGAAGTAGCTAAGAGTTTGTAACCTAACATCACGGCCGCGCTGCAGCCTACAGTAGCCGACGCCTTGAAGCATTTGCAAGGTGAACTGTCTATTCACTCTGCCCAGATTGGGGAACTTGAGCATCGGGTTGGCGTGCTTGAGGATGCACTACAAGGAACACAGACTCAGGTGAAAACTTGTCTGAAATCCAACAAAGCCCTAGTGACCAAGATTGACGATCTTGAAAACAGATCGCGCAGGCACAAGTTAAGGGTTGTGGGACTGCCAGAATCGGTGCCCGCACACCAACTTGCGCAATTATGCACAACTTATATACCACAGGCCTTGGGCCTTTCCATTGTATGCACCGTGGAAAGAGCACACAGAGTAGGCCCTATTAAACAGTCCGCCTCCTCATTTACTGCGGCGACACAGAAGGAGCGACAAGTTATTTTCTGTTATTTGAATTACGTGGAAAAGACTCTGATCCTGCAAACCTTTAAGAAAATGTCCCCGCCTTTGGTGGTTCAAGGCCACACAAAATTGTATTATTTGGCGATTATTCTGCAGAGGTGGCATAGAAGCGGAGAGCATTTGCCCCGGTCTGCACAGCGTTAGTGCAACATCAGTTACGCTTTTTTCTACAATTTTCCGCCACCCTGCGAGTATATTTTGGCAGTGGTAAAACCGAGACTTTTTACAGCCCAGAGGAAGCTTCCGCCTATCTACAGTCTTATCAGGAGCAGATGGAAGACCAGGAGGACACACGGAAGAGAAAGCGCAGGGACAAAGCCTCCCCTTCACCTATCTCGGTGGATTGAACTGGCCCATCTCATGATGATACCTTATTGACAGTGCAGTTCTGTGACGGATCACATAACATTACTTGATCTGTCCCTACGTCTTTATACTAACTCATAACCACTTGCCTGTCAGCCCACAAGGCTACCCATAAGCAACGTAATTTTTTATTTCATTTAGTTCCCTTTATTTTATATTATTTCTCTCTTTAGTAGGGCGGTTTTAGGCCCGATGGTTCATCTGAACCACTTTTCACTCTATAGTTCTATATTAGTGTATGTTAAACATAGTTAGAATGGGGAATGTAGTTGGACCCCGGGCGGAGGGTCCCATAGAAGGTACAAGTGTAGAGAGTTCATTATCTTGTCCTCTCCCCTTTGAGGTGTAGCGGTGCCCTCTTAAAGTGGAGCACGAAAGAAGTGAAGTCCAAATGGATGGTAACACTGCAAGAAATGTGATATATTGTATTGTTCAGTTGGTTGTGTTGGGTGTTGGGGTGGGTGGAGGGGGAGTCTGGGGTGGGGATCCAGGGTGGGGGGTATGGGGGGGTTCTCTTCTTCCTCTCTCGTCCAATGGAGTTCAACAGTCTTGCCTTCCCTCATCTCAGCTTCCGGTCTATTGTGGCACCAGTAACCAAGCCTTCATACCTCGTTCGTCGCCCTGTTCATGAATATAATAACATGGAATGTTGAAGGATTGCGCTCCCATAATAAGCGTATGAAGGTCCTCCTCCATTTAAAGCGCTTAAATGTAGACTGTGCCATTTTGCAAGAAACACACCTAGAAGCATGTGATTTTCACAGAATGAACAAATTGTGGGTAGCCCACGGGCTAGGGTCCCCGGCCAAGGGAGGCAAGGCAGGAGTGTTGTTCCTCTTAAATAAGAGGTTGAACTGTAAAATTATCTCAGATCAGGAGGGCAGGTACCTGCGAGTGCTGTTAGAGGGCCAAATGGGGTGACTGAGCTTGTATTGCTTATATGGACCTAATGACACTAACTCTTCCTTCTTCCATACAGTAGAAAGAGACATCCTTTCAGACCCTGAACGTGATATTCTAGTGGGAGGAGATCTAAATACAGTATTGGATCCTCGGGAGGACCGCACTGGAAGGTCATTTAGGGTAGGCCACCGCACACCATCTTACCAGGCTTCTTGGATGCTTCGGGTCTTATAGACGTATGGCGTCTTAGGAACCCTGCTGAGAGGGAATATACATTCTTCTCCCCAGTACATGACACTTCCTAGCATCCCCCTCCTTGCTACAGAAAATCCAATTGGTCCGCAGTCACAGTGCAGGACACCTTTCTGAAAAGCTCGGACATCATCTGGCGCTTTGCTGCCTTTTTTGAAACTGATGAGACATTCATGGCCATCTTGAAGGAGTGGTGGATGGACTACCAGGCCACTAATGGGCAACATGTTAATGAACCTTTACTATATTGGAAAACAGCAAAAGCCGTCATGAGAGGCAAGATAATTGGTTATGTCGCATCAATGAAAGCCAAATCACTTAAACAATATAAGGAGGCGAATGATAAACTCAGGCTAACTTATACATCTTACCTGGCGAACCTGGGGGAGGAGGCCAAATCCAAGTGGTTGGAGGCCAAAGATTTATACGAACTTTAGGCAGACAGGGTGGAACGTTTCAAAGGAGATATTCAAAAGAATGATTTCTACCATTTTGGTAATAAGGCAGGCACCCTGTTAGCAAAGTTGGCCAAAGGCAGATATGTGCCTCCTTATATAAAGGGAGTCCACAATAGAGCTAAAGTCCTAGTACAACACCCCAAGGACATTGCTGAGGCTTTTGGGGATTATTATAAGGGTCTGTACACCCAAGAACCAGTGGATATGGAGAAGGGGAGGCGGTTTCTTGACTTTCTCTCCCTACCTACTCTGACTCACGAGGAGTTAGAATTCCTGAATGGGGCGGCAACAATGAGGAATTGTTGGCATTTATTAAATCTTTACCCAAAAGGAAGGCGACCGGCCCAGACAGGCTATCGGCCGAATTTTATAAGGCTTTACCAGAGGAAACGCCAATGACATTACTGTCAGTGTTTAAACATATTATGAAGGGCAATGGTTTCCTCCCATTGGGCAACATGGCTTATATCAAGGTCTTACCTAAGGCCGGCAAAGATGACACACAGACAGATGCATATAGGCCCATATCATTGATAAATGTGGACGTAAAAATACTATCCAAATTATTAGCCAACAGGTTAGCCACCTTGCTACCCAAATTGATTGGCCCACATCAAGTGGGGTTTGTGCAGGGACAATCTGCGTTCAGTGTTAGCGGTGCAAGACTGGGTGGAGGCGCAAGGTAAATTTAAAACTGGTTGCCCGACGCTGCTAACACTGGACGCAGAAAAAGCCTTCGACAACGTAAATTGGACATGGCTGCATTTGGTATTACAGAAAATGGGCATTCAGGGCTCCTTTCAGACCTATCTATCTGCCATGTATAGCTCACCTCAGGCAAAGGTTCACCTTCTTGGGCCCTCTATCACCACTCCTATTTGATCTGGCATTGGAGCCACTGGCCAACTAACTGATCAAATCAATGGTGTTTAAAGGCATCACAGTGGGAGGTGTTGAGGTCAAGGTCTCCTGCTTTGCAGACGAACTTCTGCTATACTTGGAGTCCCCGCAAGATCACTTGGAAGGGATCCTGTTGTGCTTGGCCGAGTTAGGCCAGTTTACAGGATATAAGATTAATGAGTTCAAAAGCCAATTACTCTTTCTGAGGGGAGCCCCTGATGGTTATACCCCTCGAGTGCAAATAGAGACCACAGCCATCAAATATTTGGGTATCAGGCTTGGTAGACTACCTTCCCAACTTTACACTCTGAACTTTCCACCGCTTATAACTAAAATTGTTACTGAATTATCCCGATGGACGGACCTACCAGTATCATTGACAGGCAGAGCACACCTTCTGAAAATGGTGAGCTTTGCTCTCCTTTTATATCCTCTGCAGACGATTCCTCTCCTGCTAAAGCATTCGGATCATCTCAAACTACAATCTGCCTTTCTTCAATTTCTATGGAGAAAAAAGAGACCCAGAATCGCATAAACCAAACTAGCCTTGCCAAAATCCCATGGGGGACTACAATTACCTCTACTCAGGGGCAATAATTTGGCTGCATTGATGCGACATGCCAGGGACTGGCTATACGAGACTAGGTTCTTCTCTAACTTACCTTAAGAACAAGCCTTGGTGGGAAAACACAGCTTGGGTGGGTTACTACATCATAAATTTTCTGACCAACCCTTCATGTAAAATCTAGTGTGCTATTGCGAGACACCATTCAAGCGTGGAAGGCAATACGAAGACTATATGGACTCCTGTATTGTTTGTCCAAATTCATGCCCTTGAGACACAATAGTCTTCTTCCACGAAGTAGTCACGAGATCCTACTGTCTCAGTGGGGACCGAAAGGAATAAGGTTATTGGGGGATATGCTGAAGCAAGATGTGGGTGGCTTTGAATCATGGCAAGGTTTTCTAACTTACGCCCAAATAAAGAGCCTCTGTAATTCCAGAGTACAAGGACTGGCTCATGCGGAAGTCCAAAATGACTTCGATGACATTATGGACTCGGGCCAAATAGCGGCTTCTATTTCTTCCATTTACCCAGTCTTAGAAAACAAATGTTACATAGGGAAAAAGATGAGGCATTTCAAAAGTGGGCTAGAGACTTAGCGGATGAACACTTACCTGAAGGAATGCTGCAGGGCCTTGAAGGTGTGCGGAAGGCAATGATTAATGAACGATGGCAAGAGATGTATTTCAAAATAATTCACAAGGCCACCTATGCCTATGACTTATCCTACGAAAATGCCCCTGCTCATTACTTGCGCGCATGTCCATCTTGCAATCTGGAGAGAGCTAATCTTCTGCATGGCTTATGGTCATGCCCGAAAGCTACAAAAGTGTGGACTGAGGCTTTTGCATATGCTAAGAGGGTCTGGAAGGTCTCTTTACCATTTACTCCCCAAACAGCAGTATTTCAGGTCCTTACACCAGACACACCAGACCTAGACTTAGGGCCCTATTCCACGGACGATTATCGTTCAGATTATCGTTTAAATCGTTCGAATCTAAACGATAATCGTTCAGTTGAAATGCAGTTAACGATTAACGACCGAACGAGAAATCATTGATCGCTTTATAAGACCTGGACCTATTTTTATCGTTGCTCGTTTGCAAAACGTTCGCAAATCGTTCGCATTGAATAAGACATTTTTCGGTCGTTCGCAATAGATACGAACGCAATAGCGAATAAATAGCAAAGAAAAACAATCGCAATTACGATCATAAGTAACAATTATCGTTCCATAGAAATGAGTGAACGATTTCAGGTCTTTCGCAATAGCGGTCGTTTGAGATCGTTAATCGTTAACGATTATGCAAACGATAATCGTCCGGTGGAATAGGGCCCTTAGATCACACTCCAGTCCTCATTATTCACACGCTCCTTGGACCGTATAGAAACCGAAAGACATAAAGAAAAGGGGACTAAGAGTTTTTTCAGAAAATGGAGGGTCTTTATTGAACAGCAATTTACACCTGTAGAAATAGAACAACTAATGATGACTTACAGAGTATATACAGAGTGGTATAACAAGGAGGCGCTAAAAAACACATTGGGCAAACTACAACTACCTGATAGAAGGCCAACTTGATGGAAACTTTCTTGCGATGAGAGGAGGGGGGTTCTGGAAGGGTTTCTGAGTTTGGGGTGGGAAAAATTTATAGTGAATTATTGTATTATTTTCAAATGATATTGGTTTTGTATCCCTGTCAGTCAGAGACTGGACTCTGTACTTAGGCATCCAATGCCAACCTGTATTTACATTTCTACATTTCTGTCCCTCTGCTTGCTTATACGGCCTCCTGAAGGGCCCGATACCCATTGTACCTCCATCTGTAAGATATGGCTTCTATTCTGTCTCTTAACAATAAAAAAGTCTTTGAAAAAAAAAAAAGTAAGTCTATGAGGCTATATTGTCGGAATTAGTGCGTGGCCAGTGAGTGGATGGCACAGATGGCTATATCTGACTGGAGCGGATCTCAACAGTGAGACCCACTGCGATCAATAACTTTTGACATACCCCTTCATGATCGAGGTCATTGATGCCCAGATGCTCATGTCAAATTAAGGCAGTTTTCCTCTTTGCCTTCTAAGAGCCATAGCGCTTTTATTTTTCCACCTATAGGGCTGGTTGGGGCGTCATTTTTTGCGCCATCATCTCTAGTTTTTATTAGTATTATATTGGTGTAAAAGAACATTTTTGATCACTTTTACTATTTTCTTTCTGATATATAAAAAAAAATTCGCAATCCTTGTGTTCCTTTTTCCGATTACACCATTCACCATGCAGGAACAATATCATAGCATAGCATAGATCAGTACTATCGGCGATCTGTACATAGAGTCTTTCTGAGGGGTCCTGTCAGATCTGGGTAAAGATCGGTCGATGACAGGTGCTTAACCTGTCACTGACTTCCTTAAACACCGTGATGGCTGCTGCCTGTCAGTATTTTTGGCTCCAAGGACACTGATGTGTGCAGCACCGCTGCAGTCAGGAATTATATATATATATATATATATATATATATATATACACACGTTTTAGCTGCACGGGGCATCTGCAGCAGGAACGTATATATACGGACTGCTGACACAAAGGTGTTAATGACAGGTACTCTTTAAACATTTCTTCATCTATTATGTAATTTTTGTACCTAATATATGTCCTATATTGAAGACCGTTTATAGTCTTCGGTTTAAATAAATAAAACAATAATCCAAGAAGATTTTAATGCTGGGTCTGGCAATAATTTGCCATTTGAATTTATCACAGCTTAAAAGGGTTAAATGGGTTATTCCCCATTCAAAAAGTTATCCACATGATAAGAGATTACAGGATGATCGGTGGGGGTCCATGCATTGCACAGTGAGGAAAATTGTCCACTATTCTCAGGATCAGTCGGTATGACGGTATCCCAGTGGTCAGACACCATTTGGCTTGTTGTCTGCTATCTTGTGGATAGGGAATAACTTTTGAAGTTGGGGGTACCCTTTTAATTGCTGGGATTAAAATTTCATCCAATCCTAGACATGAGATCAGTGCTGTATCATAACGTCCATGTACTTATTTGTGGAAAGGAAAACTTTTTACGTTCCCCTCAGGGGACTATTTCATGCAATCATTAGATTGCTTACACTGGTTAATGCTAAGCCAATGCATAGCATTGATCAGTTATATCGGCGTCCTGCTCATAGTAACATAGTAAATAAGGTTGAAAGAAGACAAGAGTCCATCAAGTTTAACCTAGGGAAATCCTACTGTGTTGATCCAGGGAAGGCAAAAACGCCTATGAGGCAGACGACAATCGCTCCACGACAGGGAGAAACCCCCCCCCCCACTCCAACGGCAACAATCCCCGGATCAAGGTATCACCAGAAATATAATGCCCATAACTTGTAATATGATATTGTTCAAGAAAAGCATCAAGGCCTCCCTTAAACTTATTCAATGAATCGGCCATAACAACATCATGTGGCAGAGAGTTCCACAGTCATAGTCTTCCTGAGGCAGTCTCTAGGAGAAAATTCCCGCAGTCACACTAAAAAAATGCAAAAATTGTTGCTTAATAGGAGGAGGATCGTCATGCATCTTTGCTTTAATGAAGCAGGAATATTTCAAGCCGCTTCATTTAACTTTTGAAAATTTTTAGAGCGGGAGAGGAGTGTGTTGAAGTTTGCTGCTCTCTCTACTCATTTCACTGATTGGTCGGAGTTTGACTAATGAAAACTTTAGACATATCTCTAGAACATGTCAAAGTTTTTTTTTTTATTGACAGATATGCTTGCAAACCAATCACCATATAAGCAAACAAACCTTCAGTGAACAATGGTTACCTTAATGTAGACTAAGAGTAAGATGAACTCTCAAAATTATTTTCTATTGGGGGCTCTAGGATCTTCAGTCCAATATTGGCAAACACAGCAATAAGTGGACCCTAGAGAATCATCATCGGGACCCCTATTATACTATCCTCGTAGCAGAGCAGTCTGGGGCTTCTTGATCCACCTACTTATCTGTAGAAAGACTGAAAGAGATTTTATCTGAAAGAGAAAGACTTATTGGGTCTTCCTCCAGAGACCCCATAATAGCCATATTCTCTACCCTATGATATGTATACTCTTGTGGTTGGATATTCTAGGCTATGCTATACTAGCCTAATAACATGTCACATAATTTAAGTGCAATTTTTGTTTGCTCAATGTCATTTTTATTGATCTTTTTTATGCAACAGTTTATGCATTAGGAAATCTTAAAAGTTCTATGTAAACTGTATTCCTATGAACTGTAAATGCAGCCCATATGTGGTGCTTTTACCCAACAATGACTCTTCATGTTTCTTTGACCTTATTAGAGTTATGAAACAACTCATAAAAGTTGGTGTCAAGGCAGACATCTTGGAAGTAAGTGTATGAGAGCAACCACACCACTACAGTCTCCATTATTTCTCTGCCCGCACGTACTTATACATAAGTGTCTTTATACTCTCTAATATCTCCCGATTTCTCAAACTATAAACTATAGGGTTAATAAGCGGTGTTAACACTGTGTAGATTAAAGACTTGAACTTGTTGTCATTCTGAGCATTATCTCCAGATGGTACCATATAGATGGCGATCAGCGTGCCGTAATAAACGCAGACCACCAGAAGGTGAGAGCTGCAGGTGGAGAAAGCCTTCTTCCGTCCAGACATGGAGGAAATCTTGAGGATGGTAAAGAAGATGCAGATGTAAGACGCAACAATCAGAAGAAATGATAAATAGACACTGAGTAAAGAGACAACAAAATCTTCCCACAATAGAATCGTATTGTAAGAAGTTGAAATTTTAAGAATTTCAGTAATATCACAAAAGTAATGGTCAATGACGTTGGAACCACAAAACTCCATCTGGAATATAATTATCAGTTCACTTGACATAAGAAAACAGGAAAAGATCCAAGAGAAGCTCACAAGGTACAGGCTGTTTTTAGAATTTATGATGGCGGCATAGCGTAACGCGTAACAGATGGCGAGATATCGATCATAGCACATAACTGTTAGGATGTATGACTCAGCAATCAAAAAAAAGCTATTCATGTAATATTGGAGAATACATCCTGTTATAGATACATGACTGCCTCCCCACAGAACGACATGTAACAATGCCGGTAAGATGTTGGATGTGAGTAATACATCCGCTGTTGATAGATTCTTAAGGAAGAAGTACATGGGATGTCTAAGTTGCTGACTGACTGATACCGATACAATGATAAGGAGGTTTCCAACCAGTATGACTATGAAAATTAGAAGGATGAACAAGAAGAACACAATGTTATAGTTGTAAAGGTTTTTGAATCCTTGAAGAAAAATCTCATTTACGAAGGTGGCATTGTCCTCACACATCTTCCCGGTACATAATAGTAAGTCCTCCAGATCTGTGATAGTGGAGAAATGTGAATATATTGATCAGTGCTACCCAACCTTGAGGCACCCCTTGGAGAAAAAAAAATTACCTCGGGGCACCCCTACTAAATAATGTTCTACAAAATATGAAAACTGTCATTCAGAGACTCACAGGTGACGTCTTCTTCAACCTAAAGCGTCACTTTCCCTTTTTCTCTCTATCCGGCCCAGACCTCCATGATGATTTCTTCCAGCTATGTTTCATCTCTTCAGAACCTGCGAGACAAACATCTTAGGCTGCGCACATTTCTAGTAACTTCTTTCCCTTTCTCCCTCCTATAGGCCCCCATACAGTAGTAACTACAGTAAAGCGAGTAGGAATGTGGGCTTCCCCCTGTATGTAAAATCCCCTGCTGTGCCCTCATATACTAATAATCCCCTTGGTATGCCCCCTTATACTAATAATCCCCCTGGTATGCCCCCTTATACTAATAATCCCCCTGGTATGCCCCCTTATACTAATAATCCCCCTGATATGCCCCTTATACTAATAATCCCCCTCATATGCCCCTTATACTAATAATCCCCCTGCTTTGTACCCCCATTAAATAATAATGCCCCTGTTGTGCCCTCATTTACTAATAATGCCCCCTGCTGTGTACCCAATCAAATAATAATGCCCCCTGCTGTGCCCCTAGCAATTATGCCCCCTGCTGTGCCCCTAGTAATTATGCCCCCTGCTCTGCCCCTAGTAAATATTTCCCCCATGATGTGCCCCCACCTGCTGTGCGCCAATAGTTAAAAAAAACAAACATCATACTCACCTAATCCGGCTGTTTGGCTGCAGGGAGCCCCTCTCCTTCCTCTTCGGGCTCCATCTTGCGAGCTGCGGGGACAGAACCTCTGGCAGGCAGGATGACATCACATTATCACGCCTGTTGGAGAGGTCACGTCTCCGTTAGGCTGCTGGCATAAGGTGCTGACAGCCTATAGGATTGTTATGTAGGAGCAGGACGCTGACAGGCAGGGCCGGCTCCAGGCTTTTGTGGGCCCCTGGGTGACAGAGCCTCAGCGGGCCCCTTTGTATAGCAAATCATGTGGCATCATTGTTAAGACTGGACTACTTCCGAAAGAAGATTACACTTTTATATACTGACTACAAGATGCCCGGAAAGCTTGATGACCTCCATCATACTGACTACAAGATGCTAGGAAAGCTGGGTGACTGCCATTATACTGACTACAAGATGGTGGGGAAGCTGGGTGACCACCATTATACTGACTACAAGATGGTGGGGAAGCTGGGTGACCTCCATCATACAGACTACAAGATGCTGGGAAAGCTGGGTGACCGCCATTATACTGACTACAAGATGGTGGGGAAGCTGGGTGACCACCATTATACTGACTACAAGATGCTGGGTGACCGCCATTATACTGACTACAAGATGCTGGGAAAGCTGGGTGACCTCCATCATACTGACTACTATACAAGATGCTGGAAAGCTGGGTGACCACCATTATACAAGATGCTGGAAAATGTGGGTGACCACCATTATACTGACTACTATACAATCTATATCATAAAAATGAAAGTCTGTTTGTCTGTCTATCTGTCTCTCTGTCTGTCTGTCTGTCCCCGATTTCCAAACGCCTGAACGCCTGAACCGTTTGACCCCAAATTTGGCACACAGATACATCGGGTGCCTGTGAAGGTTTTAGCGAAGGTCCCGTCCCCGCCAGATGTACAGGAGGGGAGGGGAGGGAGAAGAGCGGCGCCCCATAGAGATGAATTGGAAAATCTCCACACTGCACACAGGTGATATAATTAGCTGCAGCAGACACGGCAGTTGGAGCCTTAGCAACCAATAGGATTACTGCTTTCATTTTCACAGGGAGCAATGGTTGCTAGGGAAGCTGCCTCACAACATCCACAGTAATAACTGGTAGACCCCCTACTCCAACTATACAGTACATGTATATACAGGACCCCCTACTCCATCTATACATTACATGTATATACAGGACCCCCTACTCCATCTATACAGTACATGTATATACAGGACCCCCTACTCCATCTATACAGTACATGTATATACAGGACCCCCTACTCAATCTATACAGTACATGTATATACAGGGCCCCCTACTCCATCTATACAGTACATGTATATACAGGACCCCCTACTCCACCTATACAGTACATGTATATACAGGACCCCCTACTCCATCTATACAGTACATGTATATACAGGACCCCCTACTCCATCTATACAGTACATGTATATACAGGACCCCCCTACTCCATCTATACAGTACATGTATATACAGGGACCCCTACTCCATCTATACAGTACATATATATACAGGGCCCCCTACTCCATCTATACAGTACGTATATATACAGGGCCCCCTACTCCATCTATACAGTACATGTATATACAGGACCCCCTACTCCATCTATACAGTACATGTATATACAGGACCCCCTACTCCATCTATACAGTACATGTATATACAGGACCCCCTACTCCATCTATACAGTACATATATATACAGGACCTCCTACTCCATCTATACAGTACATGTATATACAGGGCCCCCTACTCCATCTATACAGTACATATATACAGGACCCCCTACTCCATCTATACAGTACATGTATACAGGACCCCCTACTCCATCTATACAGTACATGTATATACAGGACCCCCTACTCCATCTATACAGTACATGTATATACAGGACCCCCTACTCCAACTATACAGTACATGTATATACAGGACCCCCCTACTCTATCTATACAGTACATGTATATACAGGACCCCCTACTCCATCTATACAGTACATGTATACAGGACCCCCTACTCCATCTATACAGTACATGTATATACAGGACCCCCTACTCCATCTATACAGTACATGTATATACAGGACCCCCTACTCCAACTATACAGTACATGTATATACAGGACCCCCTACTCTATCTATACAGTACATGTATATACAGGACCCCCTACTCCATCTATACAGTACATGTATATACAGGACCCCCTACTCCATCTATACAGTACATGTATATACAGGACCCCCCTACTCCATCTATACAGTACATGTATATACAGGGACCCCTACTCCATCTATACAGTACATAAATATACAGGGCCCCCTACTCCATCTATACAGTACGTATATATACAGGGCCCCCTACTCCATCTATACAGTACATGTATATACAGGACCCCCTACTCCATCTATACAGTACATGTATATACAGGACCCCCTACTCCATCTATACAGTACATGTATATACAGGACCCCCTACTCCATCTATACATTACATATATATACAGGACCTCCTACTCCATCTATACAGTACATGTATATACAGGGCCCCCTACTCCATCTATACAGTACATATATACAGGACCCCCTACTCCATCTATACAGTACATGTATACAGGACCCCCTACTCCATCTATACAGTACATGTATATACAGGACCCCCTACTCCATCTATACAGTACATGTATATACAGGACCCCCTACTCCAACTATACAGTACATGTATATACAGGACCCCCTACTCTATCTATACAGTACATGTATATACAGGACCCCCTACTCTATCTATACAGTACATGTATATACAGGACCCCCTACTCCATCTGTACAGTACATGTATACAGGACCCCCTACTCCATCTGTACAGTACATGTATATACAGGACCCCCTACTCTATCTATACAGTACATGTATACAGGAGACCCTACTCCATCTATACAGGTATACAGGGCAGTATCACCAGCTGCTGCTGCCCTAAGCACTAAACCTGAAGACGCCCCATCCTCACTCACCAATTAGCA
Source organism: Dendropsophus ebraccatus (assembly GCF_027789765.1). Classification (NCBI taxonomy): domain Eukaryota; kingdom Metazoa; phylum Chordata; class Amphibia; order Anura; family Hylidae; genus Dendropsophus; species Dendropsophus ebraccatus. The sequence continues at coordinate 22,859,850 of NC_091457.1, read as the reverse complement.
TCAGGACTGGTAGGTAATAACTCCACACGTCACATTTACCACTGCCACACCAGACCTGACCAATACCACCATACTGTGACTGGATAACAAATCCATACCAGACCTGACCAATACCGCCATACTGTGACTGGATAACAACTCCATACCAGACCTGACCAATACCGCCATACTGTGACTGGATAACACTGCCACACCAGACCTGACCAATACCGCCATACTGTGACTGGATAACACTGCCACACCAGACCTGACCAATACCGCCATACTGTAACTGGATAACACTGCCACACCAGACCTGACCAATACCGCCATACTGTGACTGGATAACAACTCCATACTAGACCTGACCAATACCGCCATACTGTGACTGGATAACACCGCCACACCAGACCTGACCAATACCACCATGCTGTGACTGGATAACACTGCCATACCAGACCTGACCAATACCGCCATACTGTGACTGGATAACACTGTCATACCATACCAAATAAGACCGCCACACCAGACCTGACCAATACCGCCACATTGTGACTGGATAACACTGCCATACCAGACCTGACCAATACCGCCATACTGTGAATGGATAACACCGCCATACCAGACCTGACCAATACCGCCATACTGTGAATGGATAACACTGCCACACCAGACCCGACCAATACCGCCATACTGTGACTGGATAACACCGCCATACCAGACCTGACCAATACCACCATACTGTGACTGGATAACACCACCATACCAGACCTGACCAATACCGCCATACTGTGACTGGATAACTCTGCCATACCAGACCTGATCAATACCGCCATACTGTGACTTGATAACACCACCATACCAGACCTGACCAATACCTCCATACTGTGACTGGATAACACCACTACACCAGACCTTACCAATACCGCCATACTGTGACTGGATGAATCTGCCATACCAGACCTGACCAATACCACCATACTGTGACTGGATAACACCGCCATACCAGACCTGACCAATACCGCCATACTGTGACTGGATAACACTGCCACACCAGACCTGACCAATACCGCCATACTGTGACTGGATAACAACTCCATACCAGACCTGACCAATACCGCCATACTGTGACTGGATAACACCGCCACACCAAACCTGACCAATACCACCATGCTGTGAGTGGACAACACTGCCATACCAGACCTGACCAATACCGCCATACTGTGACTGGATAACACTGCCACACCAGACCTGACCAATACCGCCATACTGTAACTGGATAACACTGCCACACCAGACCTGACCAATACCGCCATACTGTGACTGGATAACAACTCCATACCAGACCTGACCAATACCGCCATACTGTGACTGGATAACACTGCCACACCAGACCTGACCAATACCACCATACTGTGACTGGATAACTCTGCCATACCAGACCCGACCAATACCACCATACTGTGACTGGATAACACCGCCATACCAGACCTGACCAATACCACCATACTGTGACTGGATAACTCTGCCATACCAGACCTGACCAATACGGCCACACTGTGACTGGATAACACTGCCATACCAGACCTGAGCAATACCGCCATACTGTGACTTGATAACACTGTCATATCAGACCTGATCAATACCGCCATACTGTGACTGGATAACACCGCTATACCAGACTTTAAAAATACCGGCATACTTTGACTGGATGAATCTGCCAGACCTCCACCAACTCTATACTACAGGTATACAGGACCCTCTATACACACTGACACTTTATACCCGGGCAGCGCCGGGTACATTTTCTAGTTGCTAATAAATCTGCAATTTGGATTGATACTTACAGAGGTATAAACCTCGTGATCACATTGATTACATATAATTCATGGACTCCAGTTTAAACAATACTAAGCTCATCCATGTAAAGTGAAAGTGGCAAATATAACTGTGAGGGTCAGTGCAGTCTTCCTTGCCTCATCACAGCATCACACTGACCACAGAAGACAGTCCTGCTTCCCACAATAACATTGCCCCTCAGCCTCACCCTCCAACACATTTCTTTTCTCAAGTAGTTAAGTTGGAGGGAGACAGGAGAGGCTTAAATATGACAAGCCTCCCATGTTTGGCCGACTGTAGTGTGCCGCAGCTCCTTACCTACAGTGCACGGCTAATCCTCCACCCACGGGAAGTGCCGGGGGCAGAGCTTACCGGGGCATACCTGATGCATTAACTTTTCAGGGGATGGGGGGGGGCAGCGGCCGGTACCACTCCAGGGGTGTCCATTGGCCCTGCATCTTGGGGGAAACCAGTGCCGGGGGCCCCTTAAGATGCTATGGGCCCCAGCATTTGCCCGAGTAAGCCGGGTGCTGATGCCAGCCCTGCTGACAGGTCCTGCTCCTACATTATGCTCACTTTAATGTTCCACCCACTCGTAGTGCAGGCGGAAAATCAAAATGATCGGTGCATCCCTAGAAGCTGCGCGGCCGCAGCTTCACGGGCCCAGGTATATTTAAAGAGACAGTCTCACAATTCCCACTGGGATCATGCGGCACCCCTGGCGGGTTTTCCCGGCACCCCGGTTGGAAAATGCTGATGTAGATCATGGCAGTAAAGTATAAGAAGAAGGGAACAGGTTTAGAAGTTAAAGAAAAGGGGTGTGTGCTTTACCTTGCTCCATATGGATTGAGGAGTGCTCAACCTGGCTTGCACCTCTATAACCATTTATTTAATTGTAAAAGAGTAGTAGGCTCTCAAGAGATTTCTCAAATATATAGATATTTAATGAATTTTTATGTATATAGTTTATAAAAATATTAAATATTAATAAAAATAAAATAAAATCATATGTATTACATAGAGCTGATATGTGTATAAATCATGGCACATAGAATCGGTTGTAACAGGTATCACAATTTATATTGCAATATCTACACATCTACTGAGTCTTTCAATTTGTGGCACTGCAAGGCCCTTTCATCTGAGACAAGTGTGTATGTACCACAAGTTGATTTACGTTTTTGCATGTATAGAGATTATATTTTAGGGTAGCTTAACACGTACTGTATTGCTGCGTATTTAACGCTGCGTTTTTATCGCTGTGTTTTTTGTGCGATTTTTACATGCGAATTTTGATTTTCACATGAAAATCAAAACTTGCATGTAAAAATCGCACCAAAAATGCAGCGATAAAAACGCAGCGATAAAAAGGCAGAGATAAAAACACAGCGTTAAATACGCAGCTATACGGTATGTGTGAAAGCACCCTTAGGCTATGTTCACACCACGTAAGCTTCCGGCCGTAGTGCGCTCAGTGAATATGCAGCCGGAAACTTACGTAGTTAGCGTACAATGCAAAGTATACGATCCCGGCCGCACAGTTCACTCTTCGTACGAATGTACGCCGGGATCGTATACGGCGCCGCAAGAAATGAACCAGACCATCGTTTCCGGCCGGAAGGCTGTAACTTACGCCCGTAGCGTATCGCGCTAGTGGTGATTTCTTCATTTTTCCACTCTTCTATGCCGATCCAAAAGGTTCTGTGGGGTGTCCGGGGCTAGGCGAAGATTTCCAAGTAAAAGACCGCTGTCAGATCGCTTCGTAGGGGGCTCGGGAAGCGTAAGTAGACTACGGGCGTACGTTCGCTATGCGTACGCATTGCGTACACACTGCGTACGCATCCGCCCGCACATCGAATATTCGCACGCCCGTTGTTTCAGCCGTACATGTACGGCGCCGTACGAAATGCTTACGGATTCATACGTAGTGTGAACATAGCCTTAGAGTGTTTTTATGCAGACTGGTGGACAACCACTTCTAACCCGTCCTGCAGTTCCTACGCTCTGTTCTCCGGGTTGATCTGGTGGCAGCACTAACGGCTGTTACAAGTCTCCCGCTGCTGTGATGGCACGCTGAGCAACACACAGAGACTCCTATAGCGAGAGGAGGGAGCGTCCCTTTGCTACTCCAGTCCAAGCATTGAATGCCGTACGCTAGCTGCCTGTCAGCGTGTGATCACAGCAGCGGGAGACTCGTAACAGCCATTGATGTCGCCACCAGATCAACCTGGAGAACGAGCGCAGCAACTGTGGGACGGGTGAGAGGTGGTTGTCCACCAGTCTGCATAAAAACTATGTACACTATAGACAGGCCCGCTTCTGCCATGAGGCGGAATGAGCCTTCCGCCTCAGGCGGCAGAATTTGCGGTCCGGCAGGGGGCGGCATTATGTCCCCCCTGCTGTCATTTTTGTTAAGTATCACTTAACAAAAATGACAGCGGCCGCTCACCTGTCCCGTCGCCCGCGCTCTCCACATCCCGTCAGGTCCCGCGATGTCCCCCTGCAGCTGTCACGGACCTCCAGGCTGTGGTGAGTACCCGGGGTCGGTGGGGGACGCGCTGGGGTGATCGGGTCGCGCGGGACCGTCCCGCGCGACCCGATCACCCCACTCACTCACCACAGCCTGGAGGTCCGTGACAGCTGCAGGGACATCGCGGGACCTGGCGGGATGTGGAGACAGCAGAGATCGCGGGCCGGCTGCGGTGTGGGACAGGTGAGTAGCTGGCTGCTGCTGCTGCGGCGGCGGCGGGGGGGGGGGGCTTGGGGGGGTGGTCCGGGGGGATGCCGGCTATCACTCGGGGCGGCCGCCTGAGGTTTGCCTCAGGCGGCAGAAACCCTTGAATCGGCCCTGACTATAGAAGTGAACTTTACATCAACAACTGCTACAATAAGTGTATATTGAGCCATACCATCCACAACACGGACGCTCTGAAATATAATATCTGTACATGCGAAAACGCAAGTCAACTTGTGGTACATACACACTTGTCTCAGTGCCGCAAATTGAAAGACTCATGTACAAAGTGTGTAGATATTGGGATATATATTGTGACACGTGATTCTATGTGCCATGATTTATACATATATCAGCTCTATGTAATACATGTGATTTTATTATTTTTCTTTATTCATATTTTATATTTTTTAAACTAAAAAAAAAATCATTAAATATCATTTATATATTTGAGGAGTCTCTTGAGAGCCTACCACTCTTCTACATTTAGGTTTAGAAGTTACACATGCATGGGGATTATTCGATCATGGGGGTCAATGAAGTCGGTGGTGTGTAGCTGACAATGATAGACAGTATGATTTATGGCCACTCAATGAAATCTGAGGCTATAAACTCATTTGGCCTCATTGCAAAAACAGCCCTGACCTTAGATGTAGGGTATTAAGATATGCTTCTGTGTGCATCATACATATTATATTATATTCTGTATGCATGCTATATATTATATCATATTCTTCTTCTGAATGAGGACTCTGTTACCATAACATGTAATAATATCCATTAATCTGATTTACAAATAGTGAAGCACATTCACCTTCTTAGGCACACATTGGGGCTATGTTCACACTACGTACGAACTTACGCCAGGATCGTACGCACCGCCGTAAAAAATGTGCCAGACCATTGTTTGAGGACGAAAATGCTGTGACTTACGCCCGTAGCGTAACATGCGGTCCCGAACGTAGTGGTGATTTCTTCATTTTTGAAGCTTTTTGTGCCGATCCAAAAGGTTCTGTGGGGTGTTCGGGGCTAGGCGAAGCTTTCCAAGTAAAAGACCGCTGTCAGATCGCTACGTAGGGCGCTCGGGAAGCGTAAGTAGACTGCGGGCGTAAGTTCGCGCTCCGTACGTAGCCGGCCGCAAGTAGCGTAAATCCCCGGCCGGAGTTTAACGCGTATATGTCCAACCACGGAAATATGCGGCCGGACATATACGCAGTGTGAACATAGCCTAAACAGAAAGCAAATCTATCCTGATACTTACTGAGGGTGCAAATAAGTCAGATATAGCATTAGGCTAGGTTTACATGTATTATTTTGGTCAACATTTAGCTAGAAGTGCCACAAAAGGCTATGTTCCCACAATGTTCCCCCCCCCCCATCCCCCCCCCCCCCCGTTTTGTGTTTTTTTGGGGGGGGAAATTGGCACCAATATGTGGCCGGTTCATGTATATTACAGCCATGATGTACATTATTTGTGTATTGTCACAAAATTTTAGATTGTTTGACCATTAAAATGCTATAAAATCTATCAGCATCATGTTATAGAGCAGGAAGAGCCGAGCAGATTGATCATTTTGTTAAAAAAGATTCATTATAACATGTAACTTACTGATTGAAAGATGTCACTGAATAATAGGACCTTCCACTGGACTCTGAGATTTCAATTTAAATGACAAGTTATATAGTGGTCCAAAGGTAGGTGGACAGTATGTGTAATAGGGTTATGAAGGGGAGATTTATCAAACATGGTGTAATGTGAAACTGGCTCATTTGCCCCTAGCAACCAATCAGATTCCACCTTGCATTCCTCACAGACCCTTTGGAAAATGAAAGGTGGAATCTGATTGGTTGCTAGGGGCAACAGAGCCAGTCTCACTTTACACCATGTTTGATAAATCTCCCCCTTCATAACCCTATTACACATACTGTCCACCCACGTTTGGACACCACCCTGTATATATATATATATATATATATATATATATATATATATATATATATGATTTGTCATTTGCTTGAAATCTTTGAGTCCTATTATTCAGTGACATCTTTCAATCAGAAAGTAAATCACTTTACACCATGTTTGATAAATCTCGCCCCCCCCCCCCCACCTTTCATAACCCTATTACACATACTCTCCACCTACTTTTGGACCACCCTGTATATTTCTGCTCAGTACGTCCTAACATGATGTTGGTAGATTAGAATACATGTATATGTTCCCTTTAAGGAATACAATTGAGAAACATTACACTGTTCTGCTTTTTGCCAATGTAAGTCCCACCATAACATTGCTCTCTCAATCTGGTAAACTCATTTACATACCATAAGCAAGATACATTTCCAAAGTTTATCATGAAGGACGGAGATATTAATTTCTTATCTGAAATAGATTTTTTTTTACTTACGATAAATAACTTGCTAATAATAAAGTATTGCATAGCTCCATATGGTCTATCAAAAAATCTGTTGCGTCTGTGTCCTTGGGTGCTCGGTAGTAACACCTTCTGCCACACACGTTTCATTGATTATATATCCTGGCTTATAACATATTGATAATATCCTTCTGGGTATAAATATAGTTGAAAAAACAACAACATATTAGTCCCCGGTGTATATGGGAAAGAACACAAGAAATGCAATTATCCTTGTTAATTAAAAGAAAAAAAGATAGAAAAGAAATGTATGTCCTCAACTTATAGACGTCTTATCACGCCAACAATAGATTTATAAAAAAAAGTGGTAAAGAGACCTCTAGAATTAAGAAAATTTGTAAGATATAACTTACATAACTATAAGATGTCATTTAGTGATGAATTAAGATATTGTTTTGTATTGTAATTTACGTATCTCCTTCTGCTTTGCTTTGAATAATGAGAAAATACAGTAGAGTAGTAGTGTTAAGTGAGCATGCTCAAGCATAGTGTTTGGACTTGCGTCTCATGCAGGACCGGCCTTAGGGTAAATGGCGCCTTGTGCGAAACTTTTCTGCGGCGCCCCCTCCCCCCTTAAGGTAACATAAAGCTCCTTCAGGGTCCCACCCCTCCAGACAACACTCCCCCCCCCCCCGGATACACACAACTACCACCCCCTGCCCCCCACACAACTACCACCCCCTGCCCCCACACAACTACCACCCCTATCCCCCCACACAACTACCACCCCTAGCCCCCCACAAAGCTACCACCCCCAATTCCCCACACAACTACCACCCCACACAACTACCACCCCCAGCTTCCCACAGAGTTACCATCCACAGCTCCCCACACAACTACCACCTCAGCCCCCCACACTACACCCCCCCCACACAACTACTATCCCCAGCTCTCCACACAACTCCAGCACCCAACACAACTGCAGCTCCCATTCGACTACAGCTCCCCAAACAACTGCCAACCTCAGCCCCCCAAACAACTACAGAACCCAACGCAACTGCCACCCCCAGCCCCCAACACAACTATCATCCCCAGCTCCCCACACAACTAGCACCCCCAGCCCCCCAAACAACTACCACACCCACTGTGTAGCAGGGGAAAAAAAGGATACTCACCTCTAACATGGTTTCTCAGCAGCAGCTTTCTCCTCCTGGGGCTCTGGTCCCAGCAGTGGCAATTTCAACATACAGGGAGCTTCCAGCCTGCCTCACACACAGCTCAGCTCCCTTCCCCCGAAGCTCCTATTTCCAGCCCCGCAGCGCCTGCACTCTCTTCTCTCCTGCCTGTCCCTGACATGTGGCGTCAGCAGCAGCAAGCGTGTTCCAGTGTGCTAACAGCATATACACCAGTTGTAGCATAGGCTGAAGTTTGCGTTATTGTGGTACGAAAGTTGTAATGTGTTGTAATCTGATGATAACATAAGACATGGGCAAGACTAATAGTAAAGTACGAGGACGAGGGCATACTTATGATGGTGCGGGCAGAGACCGTGGGCTAGGGCATCATAAAACAGTGCCTGATGCTAAGGGAGAACGAGAACACAGCTTATCCAGGATCTCTGGTCTCCTCTCCCAGTTAGCAGGGATGTGTGGTACACCACTATTGGATAGACAGCGGTGAAAGCAGGTGATGATGTGGATGGAAGATAACTTCTCCACTCACTCCTTCCTCCTAACTTGGCCACTCTGTGAAAACTCAGAGGAGCTGTTCTCAGGTCCCATCCCTGGTTCACAGGTAATACTTTAGGAGGCACCTGATGACAAGACTTGACCTTCCACAGTCTTAAGGTGCATTCATACATTCTCTGCAAACTGTCCGTAGTACGGACGTTGTCCTGCAAAGTGGATCTCGGAACTCCCCGCATCAAGATTAATTGTGATGTTGCAAGCTCTAAAACTCTTTGAAGGTTCAGGCTGGTGTATTGTCACAGCCATGCTGGAAGCTGCCAGGGAAGCTAGCAAGCTCACCAGACACTGCTGTTCAAAGGGGGTAAGATCTGCAGCACCACCATGAGCTGAAAACGGCAGTTGGGTGACCAGAGGGGAAGGCCAGCCATACTAAGTGGTCCGGCTACTGTTACCCGGATCACGGTCTCATGGCACACTCATGTGTAAAAGGGGTATGTCTATATTGCTCCGGCCTTTTTTTTATTTTTTATAAAGCACTGAGGATGAACTAATTGTGTTCTGCAATCTTTGCCGTCCTACAATCAGTAGAGGGGGGGGGGGACAACTACTACCAGCCTGACTACCACCAGCATGGGGCAAGGTAGAACAAAGGCCGTGCTCTGCAACTAGCACCTGCGGGTGACACCACTGCCTCTTCATCTGTGTTCGAACTCAACATTCCACATGTTGGCCAGGGTGTGTAGAGCAGCAGAGAGCCATAGTAACTTAGAATACCAACTGCAAAATGGATGACTGATATCTGTGAGGTGTTACTCAACTTTGAGGAGTAAACCCAGATGATGAGTGGCAATACCACTATTATCTGCATAATCTTACCACTCCTATATGTAATGTAATGCTTCCTGCAGACCATTTTCATTTCTTAGTGTGTATTGGAGGATGGGGAGGAGGAGAAGAAGCAGATGGCCAGAAGAGGAGGAAGTGGAGATAGAGAGGCATGAGAGAGTTGCCTGTTCGGAGTCTGGTGCACTTGGCTGACTTCATGTTAGGCTGTTTGTCTTCTGACCCAAACGTTACACACATTTTGGCACACTGTTTACTCCCTGTATACCCGTCTCAGCTACGTCGTGAGGAAGAGGGGAGGAGTACTCGAGTGGCGCAATACCATTCTTTGAAATTCTTTGACTTTTTGGAAAAATTGCTACAATACTTTCCATATGACAATTCAAGAGGCAAAGGACATAGTTCTGTAGCCCAAAAAGGAGAGGAGATAAGGGGAAGAGGCTACATGGAGGATCATCACTGATAAGCGTACCTACCTGTCAACTAAGAAAGCTCACAGGCTTATGCTTATCAGGTTGAACAAGGCAAAGCAGCATATCATAATTTCAGGACAGTAGAAAAGATTAATCCTGGCACTCATCAAGTTATGGTTATTGGTGCAAAACAAACAGGAGGATGCGTTTCGGCTCAGTAGCCTTCATCAGCTCTTGCCCACAATTAAAATAAATGTCACCACTGGGGTCTTGTGCAAATTTTTTCAGAGAGTCACCACCAGGCTCCCCCAATTATATAGAGGGTCACCACAAGGCTCTTTCCCCCAATTATATGGAGGGTCACCACCAGGCTCTCCCCCCCCCAATTATATGGAGGGTCACCACCAGGCTCTCTCCCCCAATTATATGGGGGGGGGGGGGGTCACCACCAGGCTCTTTCTCACAATTATATGGAGGGTCATCACCAGGCTCTCCCCCCCAATTATAAGGAGGGTCACCACCAGGCTCTCTCGATGCAATTGGGGGCTAGGTTCACACTACGTAAGCTTCCGGCCGTAGTGCGCTCCGCGAATATGCGGCCGGAAACTTACGTAGTTAGCGTACAATGCAAAGTATACGATCCCGGACGCACAGTTCACACTTCGTACGAATGTACGCCCAGATCATATACGGTGCCGTAAGAAATGAACCAGACCATTGTTTCCGGCCGGAAGGCTGTAACTTACGCCCATAGCGTATCGCGTGGATCCGTTCCTAGTGGTGATTTCTTCATTTTTCCACTCTTCTATGCCGATCCAAAAGGTTCTGTGGGGTGTCCGGGGCTAGGCGAAGATTTCCAAGTAAAAGACCGCTGTCAGAACGCTTCGTAGGGGGCTCGGGAAGCGTAAGTAGACTACGGGCGTACGTTCGCAATGCGTACGCATCTGGCCGCACATCGAATATTCGCATGCCCGTAGTTTCAGCCGCACATGTACAGCACCGTAAGAAATGCGTACAGATTCGTACGCAGTGTGAACATAGCCTTATAGTGTATGAGTGAGGCCCTCATTCAAAATGATGGGTTATGGGATTGCCTATTTAATCTCAAATTCAGAGTCCATCTTTCAAAGTTGAAAAAGGAAGGGTCTGACTACGTCACACAAATGCAATGGCAATTACTGGTGAGTGTTGCTTGATTTCCCTGTTGTCGGATGACGGGAACTAATATGAGAAATGGGCCAGCTTTTAAGGGTTGTTGGAGGATTTTTTTTCCTTTTGGGTTCTCTACAAGTAAATTTTTTCCCCACTTTAAAATGCACTTTATTTTGGGGTGGGTGCACAATATTGTCAGACTATAAAAGAGACTATAAAAGTGGCGTAATTCAGGGAGCTGAAGTTCTTTAATGCATCTATGCATGCTTTTCCTGCTGTCCCAGTTCCATTTCTGTAGTGTTTTCATCCCTTTTGAGGTTTTCAGGTGCATTAGACACCCTACTCTCTGCTAAATAGAAGACCCCTGAAAAAAATATTTGAGTCTCCCATTGAATGGGGTTCATTACTCGTATTGAGCTCTCGAGTATCAGAAAATACTCGACTTGTGTAACAAGCTTTCGAGCATTTTAGTACCCGTCAGTAAGTGTGGTGGTTATAGTAGTGGTCACTGTGTAGTGATAATTGTCTTATCTATGTGGATATAGGACCTTTTAAATGACATGACATTGGGTGGAGACAAACAGAAGTTTACTATGGGGCCCAGCTATTTCTAGTTATGTCCATGCCTGGAAGTCTTAGATACATTCATGCATGATCCCCCTGCTGTGTCTGTTCCATTTCTGTAGTATTTACATCACTTTCTTTTTAGTTTTTTTAGGTTTTTAGGTAAACCATACACCCTTTCTGCTGCCTATGAGGGGCAACCTGGTTAAATGCTCAAGTCTTCCATTTACTTTAATGGGGGTTCGCTACTTGAGTCGAGCACTAGAGCACTGAAAAATGCTAAGTTCAAAGCATTGGAGCATTTTAGTGCTTATTCAACTCTATAGACAAGGCAACCAGTAGATCAACTAAACAGCAGTGCGCAACGGAACATATGGCAGTTTAATGCCATATGCACAGAGGCTCCACTGGAGCCGGTGCAGAGGATGGCAACCAAGGTCATTAAGGGAATGGGTAGGTTACAGTACCAACACAGCTATTGAGTTTAGAAAAAAGACGTCTTAGGGGCAATCTGATCACAATGTACAAGTATATGAATGGATAGTACAGAGATCTTTTAAGTGATCTTTTAACTCCTAGGTCTGTAACCATGAAAAGGTCTATGCCTGGATGCTTTTCTTAAAAAATATAATATTACAAATTATGGGCATTAGATTTCTGGTGATACGTTGATCTAGGGATTATTCTGATTACCATTGGAGTCGGAAAGGAATTTTCTCCCTGTGATGGGGCAATTGTCATGTGCCTCAAAAGGGTTTTTGCCTTCCTCTGGATCAACACAGTAGGGTTTCTGTAGGTTGAATTTGATGGATCCTTGTCTTCTTTCAACCTTATTTACTATGTTACTAAGTTACATAAAGGGAAGAGAATATACAGTAGCTACAGAGAAGTGAAGAAATAATGAAAAACTGAAATTTACACTGGAGAAGGGCTGTTTTCAGGTGGTTGTTGTTAGAATAATGGTGGGTATTACTCCAGAGGTTTATTTTTTCCCATAAATGTCTTCTTCTCTACTGTAATCAAACTGAAAAATCTAGTGACAGATGATATAATTAGTGATAATGTTAATTCTTTATTTAAAGTGAAGTCCAGGTGAATAAAAAGTAATTAGAACGGACAGGGAGTGAGGGGGAATATAATAAAGAACCTATATTTACCGGTCCCCATGCCCTCGCAGCATTGTGTCCAGCTGGGATTCTCCATCTCATCACCTGCTACATCACGACTTGGCTGACAGATTCTCTACTCAGCCATTCAGTGACTACAGCAGGATACCACCCCACCTTTGCCTTCTAAGAGCCATAGCGCTTTTATTTTTCCACCTATAGGGCTGGTTAGGGCGTCATTTTTTTGTGCCATGATCTCTAGTTTTTATTAGTATTATATTGTAAAAGAAGAAGTATGCTAGGGCACTCACTATTCGATGTGCTGTAATCTTTATTGTATAAACTGTATCTTCATTACAGGTTAAAAAGCAAGCAGCGGGGAGGACGCCAGGCACCCTCGGCAGGACAGCTGTTTCGCGTTTCCACGCTTCGTCAGTCTGACTGACGAAGCATGGAAACGCGAAACAATTGTCCTGCTGAGGGTGCCTGGCGTCCTCCTCGCTGCCGGCTTTTTAACCTGTAATGAAGATACAGTTTATACAATAAAGATTACAGCACATCGACTGGTGAGTGCCCTAGCATACTTCTTGTTTTGTTGATAATTCACACGCTACATGCAACTCACACAGAGAGCACCACCAGAGCTGTAAGACTACTACAAGTATGACTCCCATCCTCCTGAGTATGAACCTAGCTGCATAGAGGTGGTATTGCCGGTAGCTGCTTCTTACATAGACATATTGTAAAAGAAAATCACTTTTCTTATTCTTTCTTTCTGATATATAATAAAAAAACAGCAATCCTCGTGTTTCTTTTTCCGATTACACCATTCACCATGTGGGAACAATATAATAGCATAGGATAGATCAGTACTATCGGCGATCTATATATAGAGTCTGCCTGAGAGCAGACTCTATGCACAGATCACCGATTTGACAGGACAGGGGTCCTGTCAGATCGGGGTCCAGATCTGTCAATGACAGGTGCTTAACCTGTCACTGATGTCCTTAAACACCGTGATCACTGCTGCCTGTCAATATTTTCGGCTCCAGGGACACTGATCTGTGCCGGACCGCTACAGTCAGGAACGTGTATATATACATGTTTCTACTGCACGGGGGATCGGCAGCAGTAACATATCTATACGTATTGCTGACACTAAGGGGTTAATGACAGGTACTTTTTAAACATTTCTTCATCTTTTAGGTAATTTGTGTATATAATATATGTCCTATATTGAAGACCTTTTATAGGCTTGAATAAATAAAACAATAACACAAGGAGATTTTTATGCTTTGACTGGCAATAATTTGCCATTTGAATTTATCACAACTTAAAAGCGTTAAAGGGCTTATTCCCCATTCAAAAAGTTATCCACATTATAAGAGATTACAGGATGATCGGTGGGGGTCCATGCATTGCACAGTGAGGAAAATTGTCCACTTTTCTCAGGATCAGTCGGTATGACAATATCCCAGTGGTCAGACACCATTTGGCTTGTTGTCTGCTATCCTGTGGATAGGGAATAACTTTTGAAGTTGGGAGTACCCTTTTAAATTGCTGGGATTAAAATTTCATCCAATCCTAGACATTGGATCAGTGCTGTATCATAACGTCCATGTACTTATTTGTGGAAAGGAAAACTTTTTACGTCTCCCCAGGGGTCTATTACATGCAATCATTAGATTGCTTACACTGGTTAATGCTAAGCCCATGCATAGCATTGATCAGTTTTATTGGCGTCCTGCTCATAGTCTTCCTGAGGCAGTCTCTATGAGAAAATCACACTAACAAAATGCAATAATTGTTGCTGACAGGAGAGTCCGATGCCCATAGAGAATGACGGAGCATCAGACTCACCATTCATTCTCTATGAGCATCTGACTCTCCTGTCATCGCGCGCACCGGTCTTCGGGCGCTGATATCTCCATAACCCGACCAGCTCAGGAAGCAGGACCCGGCGGGATCAGGTATGTATAGGGGGCTGTAACGGGGGTTGGGAGCCTGTCACCCCGGCACGAGGGGGTGACAGGTCTCCATTAATAGGAGGAGCATTGTCATGCATCTTTGCTTTGATGAAGCAGGAATATTTCAGGCTGCTTCATTTAACTTATGAAAATTTATGATTGGCTGGGGTCCAGACCCCAACTGAATGAGCCTGGGGAAATCCAAGCACATTCCCTCCTAGATCAGTGTCACGTAACCTGCATGAACACATGACGTAAGTTTTTGGGGCCATCCAGGTTAGACATAGAGCGGTACAGCAATAAGTGGACCCTATAGAATCAGCATTGGGACCCCCTTTTGTGACTCATTTTATTATAGTATCCTTGTAGCAGACCAGTCTGAGGCTTTTTGATCCACCTACCTGTCTGTAGAAAGACTGAAAGAGACTTTATCTGAAAGAAAAAGACTTATTGGGTCTTCCTCCAGAGACCCCATAATAGCCATATTCTCTACCCTATGGTATGTATACTCTTGCGGTTGGATATTCTAGGCTATGCTAAACCAGCCTAACAACAGGTCAGGTAATTTGTGTGCAATTTTTTTTTTGCTCAGTGTCATTTTATTGATCAATTTTTTTTTATTCAACAGTTTATGCATTAGGAAGTCTTAAAAGTTCTGTGTAAACTGTATTTCTATAGACTGTAAATGTAGCCCATGAGTGGTGATTTTACCCAACAATATCTCTTTATGTAACTTTGACCCTATTAGATTTATGAAATAAGCTATAAAAGTAGGTGTCAAGGCAGACATCTTGGAACAAAGTGTACAAAAACAACCACACCACTACAATCTCCAACATTTTTCTGCCCGCACATACTTATACATAAGTGTCTTTATACTCTCTAACATATCCCGATTCCTCAAACTGTAAACTATAGGGTTAATAAGCGGCGGTAACACTATGTAGATTAAAGACTTGAACTTGTTGTCATTCTGAGCATTATCTCCAGACGGCACTATATAAATGGAGATCAGTGTGCCATAATAAAGGCAGACCACCAGCAGGTGAGAGCTACAGGTGGAGAAAGCCTTCTTCCGTCCAGACATGGAGGAAATCTTTAGGATGGTAAAGAAGATGCAGATGTAAGACGCAACAATCAAAAGAAATGATAAAAAGACACTGAGCAAAGAGACAACAAAATCTTCCCACAATAGAATCGTATTATAAGAAGTTGAAATTTTAAGAATTTCGGCAATGTCACAAAAGAAATGGTCAATGACGCTGGAGCCACAAAACTCCATCTGGAATATAATTATCAGTTCACTTGATATAAGAATACAGGAAAAGATCCAAGAGAAGCTCACAAGGTACCGGCTGTTTTTAGAATTTATGATGGCGGCATAGTGTAATGGGTAACAGATGGCGAGATATCGATCATAAGACATAACTGTTAGGATGTATGACTGAGCAATCAGAAGACAGCTATGTACATAATATTGGAGAATACATCCAGTTATAGATAAGTGGCCGCCTCCCCATAGAACGACATGTAACAATGCCGGTAAGATGTTGGATGTGAGTAATACATCAGCTATTGATAGATTCTTAAAGAAGAAGTACATGGGATGTCGTAGTTGCTGACTGACTGATACCGATACAATGATAAGAAGGTTTCCAACCAGTATGACTATAAAAATTAAAAGGATGAATAAAAAGAACACAATGTTATAGTTGTAAAGGTTTTTGAATCCTTGTAGAAAAATTTCATTTACGAAGGTGGCATTGTCCTCACACATCTTCCCAGTACATGATAATAAGTCCTCCAGATCTGTGAAAATGGAGAAATGTGAATATGTAGATCATGGCAGTAAAGTATAAGAGTACATTTGATGGATAATGTGTTTTCCCTTAGTCCCATCAGCGGCACAATAATGGGGTATTATTGCTCCTGTGAGCTTAGGCAGGACAAATGGAATTTTAATAGTAAAAATAACTTTAATGAAATACACAGAATAGGTCCCTCCTCCCTCAGTATTAGAGGAGGCCGGCCCCCATACTCCATGAGTCAATTATAAAGACAAAATTAATTTATCATCCAGTAGGGAGGGAAAGTTGTGCCGCTGATGGGACTAAGGGAAAACACATTATCCATCAAATGTACTCTTCCCTAACGTCCATCAGCGGCACAATAATGGGGATTTAGCACAACAATTAATCCCTAGGGCGGGATTCCAAAAAAGCCTGGCTGACCACCGAAGTGGCAAACCCTGCAGTGGAAAACTGAGAGGCCCTAACACAATAGTGTTTGAAAAAGGTTTTAGGAGTGGACCAGGAGGCTGACTGGCAAATCTGTTCCAGAGGGATAAGAGCTCTCTCCGCCCAAGATGAGGCGACTGCTCTGGTTTAATGAGCCTTGGTGAATTCAGGCGGATCCCTCTCATTAATCTGGTAAGAAATATTTATGCATTCAGAAATCCATCTGGATATTGAGGGTTTGGATGCCTTCAGTCCCTTATTCTTCCCTGCAAAGGATATAAATAGGTTTTCTGACTTACTGAATTCCTGTGTTCTCTGTAAGTATGTTGTTAAACATCTTACAACATCCAGTTTACCTGTCAGGACAGGCTAGAACAGACAGGACAGAGACAGTGGGCCCTAAATCTGAACCCACCACTGACCCTGCCTAATTGCCTCGGCCGACCCTAAACGGTCGCGGACAACCACGAAGGCGTTCCCTACTCTGCGTAAGTGAAACACAGAACAGCACGGACAGACAAACACAATAAAGAATAGTCGAACAAGCCGGGTCAAACCACACAGGCAACGCAGTACAAAGTCGGAACACAAGGGAAAGTCGGAGGTCAGGCAGAGGTCAGAACACGAGCAGTCAGGCAGAAGGGATTAGGACGGGATACGCAGGAGAAGGACAAGGGGAGCTGGGATCAGAATAACTAATAGCCAGCAAATACCAGCTGGCTTTCACATTACTTTATACTGGACCAGGAGCCCGGACCAGACACTGATTGGTCCGGCCTCCTGATCCAGCAATCACTGCAGCTGCGGTGCTGCAGACCAAGTGGCAGAGCGATCTGCCACTCAGCCTGCACAAAGCCGCATCAGCTGTACTGGCCGGCCAGCTAACCGACTGTCACGTGAGACCGCGGCGTCCCCGATTACTAGGGACGCCGTCGGGTCTCCGTGACGTCACTCTGCTCCGGCGGGCGGAGCTCCGGCGCGTTCTCGAGCCGGCCGCCGGAGCAGAGGCCGGGGAAGACGCCGCAGGAGCCAGGTCAGGTGAGTTCCTGACATTACCTAGTTCAGTGTCGCCAGAAGTTAAATCTGATGGCATTACTGGTATTGTTACCAGTTGATTTAGGTTGGAAAATGAGGGACACTTTGGAGAAAAAGTGGGAAGAAATTTTAAGAGAACCCTGTCCTCTAGGAAGGTAGTATATGGTTCTACCGAAGCAAAAGCCTGTAATTCCCCTATGCGTTTGACAGAAGTTATTGCCATCAGAAACACCGTCTTTAGAGTCAATTGCTTCAAAGAGACTTGTTCTACAGGTTCGAAGGGTTTTTTACTTAATGTTTTCAGGACTAGGGAAAGGTCCCAGGGACTGACTGGTCTACAAATCCTGGGTAGAAGTCTTGAGACTGCTCTGATAAAATCCTTTACCTCTGCAGCTTCTGGTGCAGAGATGCTGATAACGCGGCCAGCTGAACCCTCAACATACTAGGGGATAGTCCCTTGTCATATCCGTCCTGCAGGAATTCCAATATTTGAGGAATCGAAGGGGTACCTGGGTCTATCTGGTGTTGGGAACACCAGGCACGGAAGATTGTTAGAATTCTTGCATAGGATCTGTTCGTAGCCTCGCTCCTTGAGTGGGAGAGTGTCTCCCGGACCCTAGAAGAAAAGCCTTTGGCCTCTAATAGGGGTAGGTTAGTTTCCAAGCCGTTAGATGAAGGGACCCCAGGCTGTGACAGAATTGTGTGCTCTGAGACACCAGGTTCGGCCAGAGTGGCAACCTCCAGGATCTCCCCCGACTCATTGTCATGAGAAGGGAGAACCAGGACCTCTTCAGCCAAAATGGAATAATTGCAATTACCGAAGCCTTGTCCTGTTTGATCTTCAGTAGGATTCTGGGGATCATGGCTGTTGGTGGGAATATATAAGCAAGTTTGAAGTTCCACTCTATCGACATCGCATCCACCACTTCTGGGTTGTCCTCCTGGTATAGTGAGCAGAATCTTGGAACCTTCGTGTTCCACCGGGTCGCCATCAAGTCTATCTCTGGGACTCCCCACCGGGCTGTTATCTGGTTGAATATAACAGGGTTCAGAGACCATTCCCCTGGAATTGTCTGGTGTCGGCTCAGACTGTCTGCTAGAACATTCAGAGTCGCCTTGATATGGACAGCTGTAATGTTGGTGAGGTTTGACTCCGCCCACCTCAAGATCCTCCCTACCTCTTTGAGGGGGGGGGGGGGTTGGATCTGGTGCCACCCTGTTTTCTCAGGTAATATACAGAAGCAATGTTGTCTGTTCTTACCTTTACCGCTTGACCCTGGAGAAGATCTGAGAAGTGAACTAGGGCTTTGAAGATGGCTCTCAATTCCAGCTCGTTTGAAGAAAGGCTTTTCACTGACGACGTCCAAATCCCCTGTATCGTCCTCTGAGCTAGATGAGGCGTCTGTAGTAAGGGTGATCCAAGCTGGTTCCTCTATTGCTGCACCGTCCTTTATGTGTGACCACCACCGTAGAGATTGTCTTACTTGTTGACTACGAAAGTTTGATCTTCTTGTCTAGGCCTGAGGTTCTTCTGTTCCATCGCTGGAGAACCTCCGCCTGAAGAGGTCTCATATGGAACAAGGCCCATGGAACCGCCTCGGTGGCTGATGTTAGAAGCCCTAGAAACTTCATCAGGGTCCTCAGAGAGATCAAGCGAGGAACTCTCAGAAAGTGGTATAGATCCAGAATTCTTTTCTTCCTCTCTGGAGTGAGGAATTGTCTCATCTCCTGGGAGTCTATGATGAACCCCAGGTAAGTCTTTCTTGTAGAGGGAGTTAGTTCTGATTTATCCCAGTTGACCAGCCATCCTAGTTCGGAGAGTAGATCCAGAGTTGTGGAAACTCCGTGATTGAGAAGGTCTTGGGATCTGGCTACAAGTAGCCAGTCGTCTAGGTAGAGAACTATGGTTATGCCTTGTAATCTTAGAACTGCCACCACTGAGGCCACCACTTTTGTGAAGATGAAAGGTGCTGAAGATATCCCGAATGGGAGGAACTTAAATTGCAGATGAAGTACACATTTTCCCATGTGTACCGCAATACGTAGGAACTTCCTGTGACCCTGGAAGCCTGGGATGTGAAAATACGCATCCTTCAGATCTAGTGATGCTAAAAAATCTCCTTTGTTTAGAGCGGTCTTTACAGATTTTATCGTTTCCATACGAAATTTGTTCTTTACCATGAAACGATTTAGGAAATGGAGGTCTATTATTAATCTGTATTTCCCCGAAGGTTTGGGGACTAGGAACACCGGAGAATAGACTCCCTGTCCTCTTTCTTCTATCGGTAATGGTTCCAGTGCTGAGATCTTGACTAGATCTAGGATGGAGTCCTCTAGGATCCTCTGTTTCTTTGGCGAGAGACGCAATGAAATTTTGAACCTTTCTGGTGGCCTTTGCTCTAAGGACAGCGCATAGCCCCTCCTGACAATATTTAGGACCCATGAGTGCCTGATCCACCTCTCCCAGGCTGGCAAAAACTGCGAGAGGAGACCTCCTACTTGGAGTCTGGCGTCAGAAGTGCTTCTTTCTAGGGGGGACTTCCCTCTCTTAGTCGCACCCCCTCTTCTGTATCCTCCAGATCCTCTACCTCTACCTCTGTAGCGGTATTGTCTCTCTCTTTGGGGAGACCTGTCCCGATACCGACGAAAGGATATCTTTGCAACCGGCAAAGATTTTCCCTTTCGGTCAGAGAGCTCCTCCATTAAGGAATCCAGTTCCTTACCGAACAGTTTCCCAGGAGTGTAGGGGATGTTACATAGATTAAACTTGGATGGGTTGTCCCCAGACCAAGGACGGAGCCACAGAGCTCTCCTGGCCGCAGTCGATAAGGCCAAAGACCTGGGAGCCAACCTGGTCTGATGAGTAGCCTAATCAGACACATAATCCATGGCTAAATTGACTTCCTTAAAGGAATCCAAGATCTCATCCCAACTAACCCCGGAATCAATATCCTCGTACATCTTCTTGAGCCACTCCCTTATCGCTTTAGCGACCTCATGGTTGGAAATGGCGATAGATCCCTGTCCAGCTGCTGTAGTGTAGGCTCTTTTTAAAGATGCCTCAATGCGGTGGTCCATTGGATCCCTCAGGCTGGAACCATCATCCCCAGGAACTAGGATATTTCTCGACAACTTGGATATTGCTACATCCACCTTGGGGGGTTCCACCCAGGGGCTAGCTTGTTCTTCTTCTAATGGAAAAAGGGCCCAAAATCTTGTGCCGATAGAAGGGGCCTTATCAGGTCTCTTCCATTCAGCTTTGACTAGCTCAGAAATAAAGTCGTCCATTCTAAATGCTCTAGGAGCACTGGTGGAGGGCTCAGGTTGTTCATTAGCCTCCTGAACATACTTTATTGATTTAGAAACTCTGTCAAGATTAAATAAGAATTTCTCCTTCTTCTTAATATCTCTTTCAGAATCCGAGGAGTAAACCTCATCCAGGACACTAAACCCCTCTCCAGAAATAGAAGGAGACTGATCATTGTCTCTTCTTGATCTTTTCCTAAAAAAAGGAAGGGGACACTAAGTCGCCACCTTAGGAAAAGAAGAGGGAGAAGAGGGGAGTAATAACTTGAGACACACACCTTGAACGGGTGAGGGATTCTTTGAGACCATCCACAGATGGCTTGACAAGATCAATGACCCAAATGACCACATCTTGTATAGTAGGTTCTTGTTTATCCTAAAACAACAGACCTTATAGAATACCAGAAGACTAAAACCTTAAGTGTTAAAGGATTAAGTCTCACCTGGATCCTGGGACGACACGCTAAGCAAGTGGTAAACTCGCTGTCGTCCGGAAGGGGAACCTTTGTGGCCGAAAATGGATTGGTGAGCTAGTTGATCCCAGAAACACCCCCCCCCCCCCCGCACCCCGAGGGAGGAGCAAGAGTCTGCAGCATACCTGAATACTGTCGAGGGATCAGACACAGGCATGACGCGTTCCGCGTAATTTCCGGGCGCCGGGGAAGGTGGAATACAGTGCGCTCCAACGCTGATACGTCACTTCCGGTTCGTCCCGTGGAACGCAAACTGCGTTCCACCCGTCGGCAAGGCTAGAGCTGGAGAAAAGCTGCATAAAGGAAGCAAAAATTAAGCGAAAATTAAGCGAAACTGAAGCCCTAGTACAGAAGATGTACCAGTAAGGGCCTGGGAACAGAAGCAGAAGAAAGGGTGAGAAAGAAAAATAAATACAAGCAACACATGGGAGGGAGGAGGGAGTCCTGCCTTTACTCCAGGACAAACAAAAAAACTCATGGAGTATGGGGCTGGCCTCCTCTTATACTGAGGGAGGAGGGGCCTATTCTCTGTATTTCATTAAAGTTATTTTTACTATTAAAATTCCGTTTGTCCTGCCTAAGCTCACAGGGGCAATAATACCCCATTATTGTGCCGCTGATGGGCGTAAGAGAAGAAGAAGGGAACAGGTTTAAAAGTTAAAGAAAAGGTGTGTGTGCTTTACCTTGCTCTATATGGATTCAAACAGAGTGAGTGACGAGTGCTCAACATGGCTTGGACCTCTATAACCAGTAATTTAAATGTAAAAGAGTGGTAGGCTCTCAAGAGACTCCTCAATGTATAGATAATATTCAATGAATTTTTATGTATATAGTTTAAAAAATATCAAATATTAATAAAATAAATAAAATCACATGTATTACATATACACATACACATGTGTATTACACATAGAATCGGTTGTAACATGTATCACAATATATCGCAATATCTACACACTTTGTATATGAGTCTTTCATTTTGCGGCACTGCAAGGCCCTTGCAAGCCATCTGAGACAAGTGTGTATGTACCACAAGTTGACTTGCGTTTTTGCATGTATAGAGATTTAATTTTAGAGCGTCCATGTTGTGGATGGTATGGTTCAGTATACAGTGATCCCTCAACTTGCAATGGGCTCGGGATACAATATTTTTAACATAAAATGGTCCTTTCTGGACCATCGTAACTTCAGACCAGACTCAACATACAATGCTACAGACAGTCAGGATCTGCGGCACATGTGAATAACTAGATGATCAACCAATGAAATTGGCCATTTTACTGGTAAAACCCCAGTATTAGTGAAATGCATGCACTGGTTGGCTGTCTAGTAGCGATTCTCCAGAGTATAGTGTGATACTACATGTCCTGTGCTGCTCTTTACCTGGGTCAGTTTTCCATAGAATTTTGGTCTCAACATTCAATAGTTTCAACATACAATAGTTGCCCTGGAACCAATTAATCGTATGTAGAGGGATCACTGTACACTTATTGTAGCAGTTGTTGATGTAAAGTTCACTTCTATAGTGTACACAGTTTTTATGCAGACTGGTGGACAACAACCTCTCACCCATCCCGCAGTTGCTGCAATCTGTTCTCCAGGTTCATCTGGTGGCGGCATCAATGGCTGTTACAAGTCTCCCGCTGCTGTGATCGCATGCTGAGCAACACACAGACTCCCATAGCGAGAGGAGGGAGCGCCCCTCTCCTACTCCAGTCCAAGCACCAAACGCCGTACGCTAGCTGCCTGACAGCGTGCGATCACAGTAGCGGGAGACTCATAACAGCCGTTGATGCTGCCATCAGATCAAACCGGAGAACAGAGCGTAGGAACTGCGGGAGGGGTTAGAGGTGGTTGTCTACCAGTCTGTATAAAAACTATGTACACTATAAAAGTGAACTTAATATCAACATCTGCTACAATAAGTGTATATTGAGCCATACCATCCACAACACGGACGCTCTGAAATATAATATCTGTACATGCAAAAACACAAGTCAACTTGTGGTACATACACACTTGTCTCAGTGCCGCAAATTGAAAGACTCATGTACAAAGTGTGTAGATATTGGGATATATATTGTGACACGTGATTCTATGTGCCATGATTTATACATATATCAGCTCTATGTAATACATGTGATTTTATTATTTTTCTTTATTAATATTTTATATTGTTTAAACTATATGTATATAAAAAATATTAAATATTATTTATATATTTGAGGAGTCTCTTGAGAGCCTACCACTCTTCTACATTTAGGTTTAGAAGTTACAAATGCATGGGTGTTATTCGATCATGGGGGTCAATGAAGTCGGTGGTGTGTAGCTGACAATGATAGACAGTATGATTTATGGCCACTCAATGGAATCTGAGGCTATAAACTCATTTGGCCTCATTGCAGAAACCGCCCTGACCTTAGATGTAGGGTTTTAAGATATGCTTCTGTGTGCATCATACATATTATAATATATTCTGTATGCATGCTATATATTATATCATATTCTTCTTCTTTATACGCAGAATGAGGACTCTGTTACCATAACATGTAATAATATCCATAAATCTGATTTACAAATAGTGAAGCACATTCACCTTCTTAGGCACATATTAAACAGAAAGCAAATACATCATGATACTTACTGAGGGTGCAAATAAGTCAGATATAGCATTAGGCTAGGTTTACATGTATTGTTTTGGTCAACATTTAGCTAGAAGTGCCACAAAAGGCTATGTTCCCACAATGTCCGCCCCCCCCCCCCCCCCGTTTTGCGGTTTTTTTAGGGACATTGGCACCAATATGTGGCGGGTTCATGTATATTACAGCCATAACTTACATTATTTGTGTATTGTCACAAAATTTTAGGTTGTTTCAGCATTAAAATGCTATAAAATCTATCAGCGTAATGTTATAGAGCAGAAAGAGCCAAGCAAATTGATCATTTTGTTAAAAAAGATTCATTATAACATGTAACTTAATGATTGAAAGATGTCACTGAATAATAGGACCTTCCACTGGACTCTGAGATTTCAATTTAAATGACAAGTTATATAGTGGTCCAAAGGTAGGTGGACAGTATGTGTAATAGGGTTATGAAGGGGAGATTTTTCAAACATGGTGTAAAGTGAAACTGGTTCAGTTGCCCCTAGCAACCAATCAGATTCCACCTTGCATTCCTCACAGACTCTTTGAAAAATGAAAGGTGTAATCTGATTGGTTGCTAGGGCAACGGAGCCAGTTTCACTTTACACCATGTTTGATAAATGTCCCCCTTCATAACCCTATTACACATACTGTCCACCCACATTTGGACACCATCCTGTATATATATATATATATATATATATATATATATATATATATAAATATATATATATATATATATATATATATATATATATGGAAAGGATTAGGCATAACTTTGGTTGAAATCTTTGAGTCCTATTATTCAGTCACATCTTTCAATCAGTAAGTAAATCACTTTACACCATGTTTGATAAATCTCTTCCTTCATAACCCTATCTATATCATAAAAATCAAAGTCTGTCTGTCTGTCTGTCCTCTATAGACTTCCAAACGCCTGAACTGTTTGACCCCAAATTTGGCACACAGATACATTGGGTGCCCGGGAAGGTTATTGCGAAGGTCCCGTCCCCGCCAGATGTACAGGAGGGGAGGGGGAGGGGAAAGAGAGACGCCCCATAAAGATGAATGGGAAAATCTCCTCACTGCACACACAGGTGATATAATTAGCTGCAGCAGACACGGCAGTTGGAGCCTTAGCAACCAATAGGATTACTGCTTTCATTTTCACAGGGAGCAATGGTTGCTAGGGAAGCTGCCTCACAACATCCACAGTAAGGCCCCGTTCCCACTGAGCAAAGCTAGCGGAATTCCGCGACGGAATTGTCCGCCGCGGAATGCCGTTAGCCTCCCGCTCATAATGGGAGTCTATGGGAGGCGCGCGCTGCTGCTCTGTACGCGCTGAAGAATGAACATGTTCATTCTTCAGCGCGGACAGGGCAGGAGCGCGCGCCTCCCATAGACTCCCAATATGAGCGGGAGGCTAACGGCATTCCGCGGCGGACAATTCCGTCGCGGAATTCCGCTAGCTTTGCTCAGTGGGAACGGGGCCTAATAACTGGTAGACCCCCTACTCTATCTATACAGTACATGTATATACAGGACCCCCTACTCCATCTATACAGTACATGTATATACAGGACCCCCTACTCCATCCATACAGTACATGTATATACAGGGCACAACAGGTATACCAAACTGTGACTGGGTAACACTGCTACACAAGACCTGACCAATACCGCCATACTGTGCTGGATAACACTGTCATACCAGACCTGACCAATACCGCTATACTGTGACTGGATAACACTGTCATACCAGACCTGACCAATACCGCCATACTGTGCTGGATAACACCTCCATACCAGACCTGACCAATACCGCTATACTGTGACTGGATAACACTGCCACACCAGCCCTGACCAATACCGCCATACTGTGACTGGATAACACTGTCACACCAGACCTGACCAATACCGCCATACTGTGACTGGATAACACTGTCATACCAGACCTGACCAATACTGCCATACTGTGACTGGATAACACTGCCATACCAGACCTGACCAATACCGGCAAACTGTGACTGGGTAACACCGCCACACCATTCCTGACCAATACCACCATACTGTGACTGGATAACACCATCATATCAGACCTGAGCAATATTGCCATACTGTGACTGGATTACACCGCTATACCAGACCTGACCAATACCACCATACCGTGACTGGATAACACCGCCACACCAGACCTGACCAATATCGCCATACTGTGACTGGATAACACCCCCATACCAGACATGACCAATACCGACACACTGTGACTGAATAACACTGCCATACGGGTAAATACAACCCTGCAGGTATACAGGACATTACAGGTATACAGGACCCCAAAACTATACAGTACAAGTGCACGGGACCTCCACAAAACTATATACTACAGGTATACAGGACCTCCACCAACTATATACTACAGGAATACAAGACCCCAAACTATACACTACAGGTATACAGGACCCCAAAACTATACACTACAGGTATACAGGAACTCCACCAACTATATACTACAGGTATATAGGACCCCAAACTATACACTACAGGTATACAGGACCTCAAAACCATACACTACAGGTATACAGGACCTACATCAACTCTATAATACAGGTATACAGCACCTTCACCAACTCTATACTACAAGTATACAGGACCCCAAATATACTACAGGTATACAGGAACTCCACCAGCTATATACTACAGGTATATAGGACCCCAAACTATACACTACAGGTATACAGAACCTCCACTAACTCTATACTATAGTTATACAGGACCCTCAAACTATTTACTACAGGTATACAGGACCCCCGAACTATATACTACAGGTATACAAGACCTCCACCAATTATACACTACAGGTATCCAGGACCCTCAAACTATAAACTACAGGTATACAAGACCTTCACCAACTATACATTACAGGTATACAGCACCAACTATATACTACAGGTATACAGGACCCCCAAACTATACAGTACAGGTATACAGGACCTTCACCAACTGTACACTGCAGGTATACAGGACCTCCCTCAACTACACACTATAGGTATACAGCCCCCCCAACTATGCACTACAGATATGCGAGACCCCTAAAAACTATACATTGTGGGTATACAGAACCCCTCCAACTATGCACTACAGGTATACACTAATTCCACTGATTAACTCAGATGAAACAATACCTTTAGCTTGGCCTCCTGGGCACCTTAGAACAAATCTAATTAACACACTGACACTTTATACCCGGGCAGCGCCGAGTATATTTTCTAGTTACACATACTGTCCACTTACTTTTGGACCACCCTGTATATTTCTGCTCAGTACGTCCTAACATGTTGTTGGTAGATTAGAATACATGTATATGTTCCCTTTAAAGGGGTTATCCAGCGCTACAAAAACATGGCCACTTTTCCCCCTACTGTTGTCTCCAGTTCAGGTGCGGTTTGCAATTAAGCTCCTATTACTTCAATGGAACTGAGTTTTAAAACCACACCCAATCTGTCGACAACAGTAGGGGGGAAAGTGGCCATGTTTTTGTAGCGTTGGATAACCCCTTTAAGGAATACAATTGAGAAACCCTTTACTATTCTGGTTTTTGACAATATAAGTCCTGTCATAACATTGCTGTCAGGACAGTTCAGGGCACACAAGGAAACACACACAAAGACAGGTGAAGCCCTGACACTGTCCCACTCCCACTGCCTCTACCTGCTTGCCACTAGACCACCCTAAATGATGGCGGACAACTAGGTGACGTTCCCTGCACTGCAACAGGGTGACACATGAGACAAGACAAAAG
This sequence comes from Dendropsophus ebraccatus, assembly GCF_027789765.1. Taxonomy (NCBI): domain Eukaryota; kingdom Metazoa; phylum Chordata; class Amphibia; order Anura; family Hylidae; genus Dendropsophus; species Dendropsophus ebraccatus. The sequence goes on along the minus strand of NC_091457.1, from coordinate 22,831,693 downwards.
ACAATAACAAAGACAGACAAAACACAATGGTGGATAGTCAGGCAAAAATGGGTCAGAACCAGGAGAATCAAAATATAGACCAGAATCACAGAGCCAAAGAACAGTGAGAAGCAAGCCGAGGTCAGGTAAAACAGGAGTTCAGAATACACAGGAATAGCAAGCTTGAAACAGGCATAGCAAGTGTAATCCTATAGCAGGCATCAGACCTAGGGAATGACTGAGCTTTATCTGAAACCAGGTCCCGGTCTCAGAGACGATTGGAGCAGAGAAACAAGAGATTGGACAGGAGGACTCGGCTGTCAGTCATTATCCAAGGCAAGGTGTTAACTGTATACCTGCTGGAAGAAATCTTCTCAGACAATAAGCAGGGCGTTAACCTGAATCAATAGAAATGCCACAGCAGAATAAAATTGTGTTCACACTAATAAAATGATGCAAGTAAACAACTAATTTTGCCGCCATGATCGCAGTCGGCGACCAGAGCTCGAGAACGTTGTTTTACCAGGTACAATCCTGACAATTGCTCTCTCAATCTGGTAAACTCATTTACATACCATAAGCAAGTTACATTTCCAAAGCTCATCTTGAAGGAAAGAGATATTAATTTCTTATCTGAAGTAGATTCCCCCCCCCCCAAATACAATAAATAAAAAAATAAAACATTGCATAGGTACATATGGTGCATAAAGAAATCTGTTGCGTCCCTAGGTGCTGTGCATTTATACCTTCTTCCACACACTCCATTGATTGTATATCCTGGTTTATAACATATTGGTAATATCCTTCTGGGTATAAATATAGTTGAAAAAAAAACAACATATTAGTCCCCGGTGTATATGGGAAAGAACACAAGAAATGCAATTATCCTTGTTAATTAAACCACATACAGAAAAGAAAGGTATGTCCTCAAATTATAGACAGTATCACTCCAAAAATAGATTTATTTAAAAAATAAATAAATAAAAATAATTATTTAATAGAAGTGTAAGCGAGGCCTCTAGAGTTAATAAGATTTGTGATATTGTAAGCTATAACAGTAATTCGGTGATTAAGAATTTGTTTTGTATTGTACTTTATGCATTTCCTTTTGCTTTGCTCTGAATAATAAGAAAATGTACAGTAGTAGTGTTGAAGGGAAGGGCTTGCACATCCTGTTATGCCTTGGTCCTGTTCTAAGTATTACAATTGATGCCTGAACATTGTAGTTTAACTTTATGCCAATTCTGAAGCTGACGCACTGAGAGGGCAGGCCACTGAGTTGGCTGAGATGCAGTGAGCACAAAACAGTTTCAGCACATACAGTTTAGAATTAGATCAGATTGCAGTACTCATTAGTCAGATCTTTGCAGCTGTATATGAAGGACTACTTTCTATGCAGGACAGTGAGGCGAAACAGGAGAAGTGAGCTTTAGTAACTATGAAGTGGCAGACTGTACTGCACTCCTGGGAAATATGAATGCTCCCTGGTCACATGATCACACTGCTGCTGCCCACATAAAGGAAAGAGACCAGAGCTGCAGAGAGGTGAAGAAATAGATAAAAAAAAAAAAAACCTGGAAAAATGGCACCAGAGAGTGGCTTTTTCAGGTAGTTAGTGTTAGAAAAGTGGTGGGTTTTACTCTAAAGGTTCATCCTTTTTCCTTTAACCCCTTAACGACCCATGATGCATCTCATACATCATGGCGCCGTTAGGGGAGTTCAGAGAGGGGCTGCACCCCGACCCCCCTCTGAACTGACACAATCCCAGCTCCTTTCTACCGCCCTGGACTGCGGCTATTAGCGGGCGTGGGCGATTGCTGCACCCGCTAATAAGGACATTCAAATGCGAGCGCAGACGGGGGATCCTTTCTCCTTACCCGACCAGGCCTCAGTGTCGGAATGACGCTGATCCCGGCTCAGTATTTTATAGATGTGGTCTGCAGCAGACGAAAGTAATAGAGCATCGATCCAATTGATTAGTGCTCTATTATATACACAGCATTAATCTCAATGGGAGATCAGAAGTAGGTGTACATAGAAGTCCCCCAGGGGGCATCTAATTAGGGTGAATTTTTTATTTTATTTTTTTAAAGTGTTTTTATTAATAAAAAAAATCCCCTCCCCTAATAAAAGTCCAAATCCCCCTTTTCCTATTTAATAAATAAAAATAAATAGACATATTTGGAATCGCCGCGTGCGTTATTGCCAAAATTATTAAGTTATCCCATTCCTGATCTTGCACGGTAAACGTTGTAAGTGCAAAAAAATTCCAAAGTGCAAAATTGTGCATTTTCGGTCGCATGAAATCCAGAAAATTTATTAAAAAAAGTGAAAAGATCATGGCGCAACAAATGACACCTCACATAGCCTCATAGACCAAGGGATAAAAGCGTTATAAGCATGGTCATAGAGCAATTTTAAGGAACATTTAGTTTTTTTAAAGATTAAAATTTTCAAAAGCCATCAAATAAAATAAAAGTTATGCAAGTAACATATCGTTGGAATCATAACAACTTGAGGAACATATATACCATGTCAGTTTTACCATAGAGCAGATGGCGCAAACACAAAACCCCCACAAATAAAAAAAAAATGCATTTTATTTTCAATTTCACCGCGTATATAATTTTTTCTCGGTTTCGCAGCTTGTTTTTATACAAAAGTTAAGTCTGACATTGCAAAGTACAATTAGGTACAATTACAATTAGGTTGTATCTCTAGGTTGTATTTTATACGTTCCCTTTTTCTTTGTGGCTAGCACTTCTCCCTTCTAAGACCCATGTGATCCCCAATCAGCAGGAAGAACCTGTGCACATATGGTAAGTATCTCCTCTTTCTTCCATTCTACCTGCTGGTGCATTGGTGAGTAGTTACAACTTGTTCACCTTGTGCTGCTTGGCGGCGGCCTACTCCACCGGCTACGCCTGCGGGGTGTGGGGGGCCATGGGGTTTGGTCCTGTGACAGTGGGGTTACAGGGACAATCTGTGGCCCCCTTCCCTTGTTGGCGCTTGCTTTGCGGGGTTGGTAGTCGCTGATCGGCACAGTGTTGTTTTACTGTAGGAACTCATGTGGCCCAGAAGACCTGCATGCGTAACATAAGGCAATATGGTTTGATCAAATTATATACCAACTTTCTGGCGTTGGTTTTTAAATGTAGCCGGGAGGCATTATTGCAAGCCATGGGTGTGATGTTCAGCCACTTCTTTATCTCTCTCGGTTGTATAAAAGATGCCTTGCTCAGTCGGTCAGTGACTAGGGCAGGGTGCTATCCACTACTTTTTCCTGCCATGTCATAACATACTAAGAAATGGAGAGAAGATAATAGCCGGCTAGGTCCGGGAGTCTAGTGATGCAGTGCTAGATCTGTGTCATGTAGCCTGCATGAATGCATAATGTAAGTTTATGGGGCCATTGAGGGTTCATAGACATAGAGTGGGAGAGGAGTGTGTAACAGTTTTCTGCTCTGTCTGCTTGTGGCTGAAGTGTGACCATTGAAAACTGTAGACATGCCCCTAGAACATGTCAAAGCTTTCTTTATTGACAGATGTGCTAACAAACCAATACATGGAGAAAGAAAAAGACTTATTGTTAAGATGGGGACTGGGAAGACAAATAGACAGTGCAGTCACTGATACCCGCCCCAGCTGTCCCTGCCTACTTGCCGCACTCCGCGCTAAACAGCAGCGGACAACTGGGCGACATTCCCTCTCAGAGGAATGCTAGCTCAAGATACACTAGGGTTAGTAGGCTCTATCACAGGCAAGGAACATGAGACAAATGAAGGTACTTATGGAACTAAGGTCTCATCCTGGCTCAAATACAGACAGCTGATTGGTAGAGTCAGCTGTCAGTCAAAATCACTAAGATCACAAACACCTAATGCTATTCAGCTGGGGGATCAAAACTCTGGCCACTGCTACATCAAGGAATAGCAAAGCAAAAAAGAAGAAGCAGTCTGGCTGCTATGGACGCACACCCCTAGCAATCGGCCCAAGCAGTTGTTATCTAACAGAAACCCCCTCACTGGAGGGGCCTCCAGACACTCACAAGTACCTCCAGGTTTATCTGGGTATTCCAAATAGAATCTTTTGATTAAATCAGGGGCATGGAGATCTTGAGCAGTTACCCATGTACGCTTCTAGGGGTCATACCCCTTCCAGTGTAGCAGGTATTGTATGGTCCTGCAAATTCTCCTTGAGTCTAGGATTCGCTCTCCGAAATTTCGACACAAATTGCACACCTCAGTCAGCGACTATTTTGGAGGGTATCCCATGCAATATCCCATGGAGGATGTGACATGTAAACAACTTAGCAAGAGTCTCAGCATTGGGTAGTTTCTTCAAAGCCACCAAGTGGCATATCTTATTAAACCGGTCCACAGTCACCCAGATTACATTTACCTGTGACGGTGGGAGATCAGTAACAAAATCAAGCGAAAGATGAGACCAAGGACGACTAGGTAGGGGTTGTAATAGTCCCTCTGCTAGAGATCTTGAGGTCTTAGCCCGGGCACACGTCTCACAAGACTTGTCGTATTCCCGAACATCCTTCTGCCAGGAAGGCCAATATGGGCGAGACAACAAATAACCAGTACCAGCAACACCAGGATGACCAGCTAAACTAGATGTACTGTATGCACCTCTTTCAATACCGCTAGTCTCAAATTCAAGGGTACAAACAATTTGTCAGCAGGGAGAATTCGCTGGCACACTTTCTTGGAATTTTAGAATAGCATTAATAAGGTCAATGGTCATACTAGCTAAAATGGTACCGGAGGGTAGGATATTCTCGGGTTCCTTCTCGAGTGTTTTACCATCCCCGAAACTTCTAGACAGTGCGTCAGTTTTAATGTTTTTAGCGGCAGGACAATAGGTAACAATGAAGTTGAAACGAGTAAAAAATGACGACCAGCGTGCTTGTCTGGGGTTCTAGCCCCCTCCAGGAAATATATCCACTCCTCTAAAGCCCATTTAAAGGAAAGCAAATTACAGCTGCCAACATCATAATTGATTTCAGACGTGGAGAATTTCCTGGAGAAAAATGCTACGGGTCTCAAGTAGGTAAATGGTTCCTTACCTTGGAATAGTACCGCCCCGACACCAGACTCAGACGCATCCACCTCCACCACAAATGGCTGCTCCGATTCAGGATGTACCAATACGGGAGCAGAGGAAAAGCTGCGCTTTAGTTGTTCAAACGCCATTTAAGCTTCTGGGGGCCAAGAGGTCAGATTCATACTTTTCTTAGTGAGATCAGTCAGTGGTTTCACAATGAGTAAAAAATTTCTAATAAACTTCCTGAAGAAGTTTGCGAAACCTATAAACCTCTGTAGTTCCTGCCCACTCCAAGACCGCTGACACTTTTTTCAGGTCCATCTGGACTGACCCTAGAGTAATGATATAATCCAAGAATCCAATCTCCTTCACTCCAAACAGTTGGACAATTTAGCAAACAGGGTGTTCTTACGAAGTCTAGTCAGGACCTCACGTACATGCTTCCCATTATGAACCCCAGTCGGGGGACTATATAAGGATTAGAGATGAGCGAACCGGATTCGGGTTCGAGTCCATCTGAACCCGAACAACCAGCATTTGATTAGCAGGGGCTGCTGAACTTGGATAAAGCTCTAAGGTTGTCTGGAAAACATGGATACAGCCAATGACTATATCCATGTTTTCCACATAGCCTTAGGGCTTTATCCAACTTCAGCAGCCACCGCTAATCAAATGCCGAAAGTTCGGGTTCGGATGGACTCCAGCATGCTCCAGGTTCGCTCATCTCTAATAAGGATATCATCGAGATATACTTTGACATACTGACCAAACCGGTTGGGAAAAATATCATTGACAAACCTTTGGATGATGGCAGGAGCATTACTTAACCCGCAGGGTATGACAAGGTACTCAAAGTGCCCCTCGGGAGTATTGAAGGTAGTCTTCATTCGTCACCTTCTCTGATCCAAATTAGATTGTAGGCGCCCTGAAGGTCAATTTTCGAGAACCAATGGGTGCCTTCTACCTGGTTGAGCAGATCCGGGATGCAGGTCTTTGGCAGTTATTTTGTTAAGCTCCCTGCAATCGATGCAGCGACGCAAATCTCTGTCTTTCTTCACTACAAAGAAAAACCCTGCACCCACATGTGACACTGAAGGCCTAATGTGACCCTTTCTCAGACTGTCCTGTATGTATTTGCACATTCATTCTCATTCTGGATGGGACAGATTGAAAATGCAGCCTTTAGGGAACCTGGCCCCAGACACAACATTAATGGTGCAGTCATACGGATGGTGAGGAAGCAAGGCCTCAGCAATGGCCTCATTAAAAAGTCAGCATAATCGGAAATGAACCTGAGTAGATTAGAATATTAGGAGATAGTTAGGAGACCTCCCAAATATTGTTAGAAGGAGGGGTTGGGTGCCCCGAGGAGTTGACTCCATGGGAATAACAGGTCTTTTGTATTTGTATAGGTTTTTTTTTTTGGGGGGGGGGGGGGATTTTCTTTTCTTCTTTTTTTTTCTTAAGTAGATCTGATGTTAGTGTTGATTTAGAACTGTTTGACTTTTAAGGCAATATCAATAAATAAAGTTTAGAAAAAAAAAAAAAAAAAGATTAGGAGCCTTTCCGACCGAACACAAAACAGGAAGTAGATATAGCCTACATAAGAACACCACCTATTCTCAGATCATACTCATTATCAAGTTAATCTACCAAATATATAATCCAAAAATTCATAACCAAACACAGAATCACTTGAAAAATGTCATAATCTTTATTACAACAATCAATTTCCCATAAAAAACATATACACAAAAATACACTACCTCAGACACTTTAAAAACACTGTGAGGGCCGGACTCAGTAATTATCTCAGTGTTATCAACTACAGATTGTGTCTCAGCAAGACAGATAATTTATAATTGCACTAGATACATATCTTATAATTGCACCTATGCCTGCCAATGTAATAAGTATGAACAATTCCTATGGCATTATTATGAATCTATTTCAACAGACCCTAATGGCCACAATGTATAATTATTAGTGATGAGCGAGTACTAAAATGCGCGGGTGCTCGTTACTCGAGCCGAGTATTTCCCGACACTCGACTGCTCGTTTCGAGTAACGAACCCCATTGAAGTCAATGGGAGACTTGAGCATTTTTTGAGGGGACTCAAGTTCGGTAGAGAGAAGGTCGTGTGAAAACCTGTCAACCTCAGAAATTGAAGGAAACACAACGGAAATGGACAGGAAACAGCAGGGGCATCATGTATGCGTGCCTCTGAGGCTGCCTAATGGCCCCATTATGCCTAATTCTGCCAACAGCCTGGTTAAAACAGAGGTAGGCATAGGGACCAACCTAAAACTCAGCCTGACACAGCATGGCATTGAGAACACAGGGAACCATTAAAACAGAGGTAGCTTATCATGAACCACCCAAAAATTCAGCCTGACACAGCATAGCGGTGAGGACAGAGTGAACAAGGTAGAAGTGGTAGCCAGTCAGCCTTCCAAAAATTATACCAGACCTAGCATGGCAGTGAACTCACAGAGAACCATTAAAAGTGAGTGAGGAAGAAAGTGAGCCTCCCCAAAATTAGGCCAAACACTGCATGGCATTGAACACACAGAGAACTGCCGAGATCAGCAGTAGCCAACATGGAGGCCAGGCAGGAGCAACAGTAACCAACATGAAGGCCAGGCAGGAGCAACAGTAGTTAACATGGAGGCCAGGCAGGATCAGCAGTAGCCAACATGGAGGCAAGGGCAGGCACATCAGTAGTCAGCAGTAGTCAACATGGAAGCCAGTTAAGGCCCAGCAGTAGCCAACATGGAGGCAAGGGCAGGCACCACAATAGTCAGCAGTAGTCAACATGGATGCCAGTAAAGGCCCAGCAGTAGTCTACATCGATGCCAGTTAAGGCCCAGCAGTAGCCAACATGGAGGCAAGGGCAGGCACCACAGTAGTCAGCAGTAGTCAACATGGATGCCAGTAAAGGCCCAGCAGTAGCCAACATGGAGGCAAGGGCAGCACGGTGGCTCAGTGGTTAGCACTGTAGCCTTGCAGCGCTGGAGTCCTGGGTTCAAAGACAACCAAGGACAACATCTGCAAAAAGTTCGTATGTTCTCTGCATGTTTGCGTGGGTTTCCTCAGGGTACTCTGGTTCCTCCCACATCCAAAAACATACAGATAGGTGAAGCGCTGCGGAATCTGTGTGCCCTATACAAATTAAAAAAAAAAAAAAAAAACAAGGGCAGGCAGAGCAGTAGTCATGGATGCCAGTTAAGGCCCAGCAATAGTCAACATGGATGCCAGTTAAGGCCCAGCAAAAAGGAGGCAAGGGCAGGCCCAGCAGTAGTCAACATGGATGCCAGTAAAGGCCCAGCAGTAGTCAACATGGATGCCAGTAAAGGCCCAGCAATAGTCAACATGGATGCCAGTTAAGGGCCTGCAAAAAGGAGGCAAGGAGGCACACCTAGTGAGGCTCCCTAAAACTAGGCCAGACACTGCAGGGCCTTGAACACACAGAGAGCCATTTCAAGTGAGTGAGGAAGCTAGTGAGGCTCCCCAAAACTAGGCCAGACACAGCATAGCATTCAGCACACAGAGAGCCATTACAAGTGAGTGAGGAAGCTAGTGAGGCTCCCCAAAACTAGGTCAGACAGTGGGGCCTTCAACACACAGAGAACCATTACAAGTGAGTGAGGAAGCTAGTGAGCCTCCCAAAAATTAGGCCAGACAAAGAGAGCCATTACAAGTGAGTCCACCCAAAAATTGGAGTGAGTGCAGGGGCTGGGATATGTAGTGGACATGAACCTGGGTGCTGACAGCTAACTGGTCAGCACTCACCATCAAGGGTACACTTGATGCCTCTCGACCAGGGGTGGTGAGGCCCCGGCCACGGCTAGACAAAAAAATAAAAAAAAAACAGCTGGCTGGTTGGCGGGGGCGCGATCGGCGGGCCCCCGGCAACCAGTCCCACTCCTCTGCAGTCGTAGTGTGACATCAGTCAGTGAGGACACATAGAACAATACAGTCTTCTTTAGAGGCCCTGGAATTTGAGAACACGGGGAACCATTAAAACAGAGGTAGCATATCATAAACCCAGGGGTGGTCTTGGCATTTCTGGGGCCCCAAGCGAAGTTATGTCTTGGCTCCCCCCCCCCCCCGACACACACTCCACAACAATAGACCGCTCTGTGCTGCCCCCAGTAGTATATACCCCTTGTGCGCAGCCGGCAGTAGTATATACCCCTTGTGTGCTTCCCCTCAGTAGTATATACCCCTTGTGTGCTTCCCCCAGTAGTGTATAGACGCCTGTGTGTTCCCCTAGTTATATATAGCCCCCCCCGTGTGCTCCCCCAAAAGTATATAGACCCCCTGTGTGCTGTCCCAGTTGTATATAAACCCCCTGTGTGCTGCCCCCAGTTGTATATACCCTGTGTGCTGCCCCCAGTTCCATATACCCCCTGTGTGCTCCCCCACTAGTGTATAGACCCCCTGTGTGCCCCCCCCCTTGTATATAGCTCCCCTGTGTGCTCCGTCAGTGGTATATAGCCCCCCCTGTGTGCTCCCCCACTTGGTTATAGACCTCCTGTGTGCTCCCCCACTTGGATATAGAACCCTGTGTGCTCATCCAGTAGTATATAAACCTCCTGTGTGGTTCCCCCAGTAGTATATAGACCACTGTGTGCTCCTCCAGCAGTATATAGACCCCTTGTGTGCTGCCCCCAGTTATATATAGACCCCCTGTGTGCTCCCCCAGTTATATATAGACCCCCTGTGAGCTCCCTGTTATATATAGACCCCCTGTGTGATGCCCCCAATAGTATATAGACCCCCTGTGTGCACCACCAGTAGTCTATAGACCTCTGTGTGCTCCTCCAGTAGTATATAGACCCCTGTGTGCCCCCCAGTTATATATAGACCCCCTGTGTGCTGCCTCAGCAGTATATAGACCCCATGTGTGCCCCACCAGTAGTATATAGACTCCTGTGTGTTCCCCAGTAGTATATAGACCCCCTGTGTGCCCCACCAGTAGTATATAGACCCCTGTGTGTTCCCCCAGTAGTATATAGACCCCCTGTGTGCCCCACCAGTAGTATATAGACCCCTGTGTGCTACCCCAGTAGTATATAGACCCCCAGTAGTATATAGACCCCCTGTGTGCTCCCCCAGTAGTATATAGCCCCCCTGTGTGCTCCCCCACTTGGATACAGACCTCCTGTGTGCTCCCCAGTTGTATATAGACCCCATTCTTCTGCCCCAAGTAGTATATAGACCCCCTGTGTGCTAACCCAAGTAGTATATAGACCCCTCTGTGAAGCCCCAGTAGTCTATAGCCCCCTGTGTGCTCCCCCAGTTATATATAGCCCCCCTGTGTCTTCCCCGTTATATAGCCCCACTGTGTGCTCCTCCCATTTATATAGACCCCCGCTGTGCGCTCCCCCAGTTACACAGGCCCCTGTGTGCTCCCCCTCCCATATAGTATATAACACAATAAAACAAACACTTATACTCACCTGGGTCTGGGCATCTCCTTTTCACTCTTGTGGCCGCACTCTCCTTGTCCTGGCGCCAATGCTCCAGTGATGTCACTGGAGCACAGACACCACAAGGACAGAGCAGCCACTTGTGACCGCAGGGAAAACACTTCCTGCGGCCACAAGAGTGACTGACAGGAAGGGAGCCAATGGCTCCCTCCCTGTCTGTGCTGCTGTTGCATGTAACGGTGAGCGCTCATTACGAGTGCTCATAGTTACAGTTCAGATCAAAGCAGCGAGCGGGGTAGCGGTCTTGAGCACAAGAGAAGAGCAGGATGTGGGGGCCCCCCTGGATGTTGGGGGCCCCAAGCAATTGCTTCGGGTGCTTGGTGCCAAAGACCGCTGCTGCATAAACCACCCAAAAATTCAGCCTGACACAACATGGTGGTGAGAACAGAGCGAACAAGGTAGAAGCGGTAGCCAGTTAGCCTTCCAAAAATTATACCAGACCTAGCATTGCATTGAGCACACAGATAACCATTACAAGTCAGTGAGGAAGCAAGTGAGTCTCCCAAAAATTAGGCCAGACACAGCAGGGCCTTGAACACACAGATAACCATTACAAGTAAGTGAGGCAGCAAGTGAGCCTCCCAAAAATTAGGCCAGAATCAGCATGGCATTGAGCACCCAGAGAACCATTACAAGTCATTGAGGAAGCAAGTGAGCCTCCCAAAAATTGGAGTGAGTCCAGACGCTGGGATATGTAGTGAACATGAACCCGGGTGCTGAAAGCTAACTCACCATCAAGAGTACACTTGATGCCTCTCGACCGGGGTGGTGAGGCCCCGGCCACGGCTAGACAAAAAAAAAAAAAAAATTAAACAGCAGGCTGGTTGGTGGGGGCGCGATCAGCGGGCCCCCGTCAACCAGTCCCGCTCCTCCGCAGACGTAGTGTGACGTCAGAGCATGGCAGTAAGGACACAGAGAACAATACATTCTGCTTAAGAGGCCATGGAATTTGATCAAATACACTTTCAATCCTTTAAAGAGTCTCTAAGAGACGGCATGTGCGGTAGCCTGTGTATTAAAAAGACCTGGTCAATCCTGCCTTCAAAAAGGCTACTACAACATCCAAGGAAGGAAAGAAGCTACTGGTAAAAGGCCTGGTCAATCCAGCCTTCAAAACGGCTAAAACATCCAAGGAAGGTAGAAGGTGCTGTTCAGCAGTTTGAGCACCGCCTGTTGGCGCTTACCCACGGCAGTTCTGCTGCGCCTAAAATTAAAATAGCGGTATTATGCCTAGATTTAGCCTTACACCCTCATGCAGTTGTGCGTGATAGGCATCTCTTTGGAGGTAGGGATGAAGAATAACAATACAGTCTTCTTAAGAGGCCCCGAGCTAAAAAATGAAAGGACAGCAGAGAATCCCCGCAAGTTCACATCCACAGGTCATATGGTTTGAAATGGATAACACAAGGATGCTAAATTAGGATCCACCATTATCACTGTCTGTTCCTTTGAACAGTGAAAATTGCACTTTAATTGAAGTCGATTTGATTTTAAAATTTAAATTGAAGGTTAGAAAATAAAAAGAAATTAAGTGGCAATTACCGGCAAGGGCAGGCACACCAGTAGTCTACATGGGTGCCAGTTAAGGCCCAGCAACAACGAGGCAAGGGCAGGCACACCAGTACGCTACATGGGTGCCAGTTAAGGCCCAGCAACAACAAGGCAAGGGCAGGCACACCAGTAGGCTACATGGGTGCCAGTTAAGGCCCAGCAACAACGAGGCAAGGGCAGGCACACCAGTAGTCTACATGGTTGCCAGTTAAGGCCCAGCAACAACGAGGCAAGGGCAGGCACACCAGTAGGCTACATGGGTGCCAGTTAAGGCCCAGCAGTAGCCAACAAGTAGCCAACAACCCCCAGCACCCTTTCGATTTTCAATTTGACTGTAGCAGTTAGGGTAACATTACCTGCATAATGTAACTACTGACTTCTACCCCCGCCACCACCCTTTCGATTTTCAATTTGACTGCAGCAGTTGGGGTAACATTCCCTGCATAATGTAACTACTGACTTCTACCTCTTGGGGAGTGTGGGGGAGAGTGGTTTCGGAATCGGATTTTTCATGGTTTTTAACTGCTTGAAACATAAACAAATGTCCACATTGAATCAATATTTAGAGCCGTCTGCATATTGTCTGAGGGAATTCTCACCACAGGATTACCACCGCCACACCAGACCTGACCAATACCGCCATACTGTGACTGAGTAACACTGTCATACCAGACCTGACCAATAACACCATACCCCCCCCCCCCCCCCCCCCTCTAAAAGACACCAGATTTACTGGCAAGTCTGAACTGGTGCTGCCCCCCTGAAAGGTGCTGCCCTAGGCACTGGACCACGGGTGCCTAGTGGTAAATACGGCCCTGCTCACCACCTCTCCCCCCACCGCTGTTTTGATTTTGAATTTGACTTTCATCCTTGAGGATCTGGCAATTGTCTCATGCAAAGGGATCATCACTTGAGGGGAGGTGTACTACAAATCCCAGCAATACAGTGTAGTACCCACTAGTTTAGGGTGGGCTGTACAGTACAATCTGGTAGTGGCTGGACCTAGACACACGCTGGGATACCCCCTTACAATGAGCAGTAAAGTTTTATGCAGGTGAACTACAAATCCCAGCAATACAGTGTAGTACCCACTAGTTTAGGGGGGGCTGTACGGTACAATCTAGTATTGGCCGGAACTATACACACACTCTGTGATACCCCCTTACAATGAGCAGTGAAGTTCTATGCAGGATGCACTACATATCCCAGCTATACAGTGCAGTACACACTAGTTTAGGGGGGGGCTTGACGGTGCTATCTGGTATGGGCAACAACTGTACACATTTTGTCACCCCAATACAATGAACAGTGAAGTATGTTCTACGCGGGATGCACTACAACTCCCAGCTATACAGTGCAGTACACACTAGTTTAGGTGGTGCTATCTGGTATGGGCAACAACTGTACACACTCTGTCACCTCAATACAATGAGCAGTGAAGTAAGTTCTATGCGAGATGCACTACAACTCCCAGCAATACAGTGCAGTACACCAGGACCACCAGCCCCAAAATCAAAAAGGAGTACACTGAGCACTTCTTAGGGGTTTGTATGCAACACCTAATGTTCCCTCTCTGCCAGCAGCCCATCACCACAGTGTGCTGGTTAAATTATGGTAGCAGCACTGCAACTCCCAGCCAGCAGTCTGTAGTAATAGTATTAATAAAAGCTTTTAAACCCTGAAAAGGGCTGTATGTTTGTATTGCTAGTATTCCCTGCCTACTGGAACGCTAAATCCTACACTGACTCTCTCCCTGAGAAGCAGCAGCTCTGTCCCTGATCTCTCACAGCATGCGTCTGAAGCGAGCACTGACGGCGCCGAGTTTTATATGGCAGGGTCATCTGATCTGGCCAACCAATCGCTGCTATCGACATGTATAGGTCCCACGTCATCGCAGGATGTACCAAAGAGTCTCTTGCATGTTTATTGGCTGCGAAAAAGCGTGCAAACTTACAGGAAACGGATGATAAGATTTCCTCGAGTATCGCGTTCCATCGAGTACCCTAATACTCGATCGAGTACCAAGCTCGGACGAGCACGTTCGCTCATCTCTAATAATTATATACAATAAATATAGATTAAATTATAACCATGATATTGGCAGCAAATAGGTGAACAATGCAGCAACTACCTATGGCACCAGTCTGGTGGTTATTGCACTAGATCCCTTTAGCCTAATAGCAGCATAGGTGCAATTATTAGATGTATCTAGTGCAATTATGGATTATCTGTCTTGCTGAGTCACCATCTGTAGTTGATAACACAGTCCATTACCGAGTCCGGCCCTCACAGTGTTTGATGTAGTGTATTTTTGTGTATATGTTTTTTAGGAAATTGATTGTTGTAATAAATATTATGACATTTTTCAAGTGATTCTGTGTTTAGTTATGATTTTTTTGAGTTTTTTTGTAGGTTATATACAAAACAGGAACTACCTTAGTTAAACCACAACCACAAGAACTACCTCACTTTATCAGCTCGGTGGTCTTCCAATTGAACACTGGGTTGTGCTGACGTAACCAAGGTAACCCTCAAATGATATCGGCGGTCAATTTATCTAAAACAAAAAATGACATCTTCTCCTGGGGTAGGCAGTGGCACCCAACCTGCATAGAGACCTCTGGAGTGCGACACTTTACTGCTCCATCTCACAAGGGGGCGGAATCAGCTCCAGTGACAGTGAAAGGACAACATAGGGGCACCAACTCAAGGCCTAAAGACTCAGCCATCAAAGCACAAACAAAACTCAGGGCAGCGCCTGAATCCACCATTGCTGTAGAGGGAAGAATAACATTATTTGACACCAGGGTAACCGGCAACAGAAACTTGTCAAACTTTTTTGGAGGTACCTGGGTGCCTGAGTGACCTTTTGGACCAGGGGTGTCAAACTCAAATAGACAGTGGGCCGAAATTAAAAACTTGGACAAACTCGCGGGCCAACCTTCATATTCATTGAAAGGAGCAAGCAGCATATATGGAGCTTTCAGTGGCGTGCAGCGCTGTCAGAGTGCATCACCAAGCACTTTGCACTACGATAAATGATACTGTATATATATATATATATATATATAGAGAGAGAGAGAGAGAGAGAGAGAGAGAGAGAAAGAGAGTCTCACATAGTAATAGTGTCCCATATAGTAGCCATTACCCCACAATACTGTCCCATATAGTAGCCATCACCCCACAACAGTGCCCCATATAGAAGCCAGCCCTTCCAATATTGACCCATATAGTAGCCAGCCCCCCCCCACAATAGTGCCCAATATAGTAGCCAGCCCCCCACAATAGTGCCCAATATAGTACCCCCCCCCACAATAGTGTCTCATAGTATCCAGCCTCCCACAATAGTGCCCCATAAAGTTAGCCAGCCCCCACAATAGTGCCCCATAAAGTAGCCAGCCTCCCATAATAATGTAGTAGCCAGCCCTAACACACTATTGCCCCATGTAGTAGCCAGCCCTAACACAATAGTCCCCATGTAGTAGCCAGCCCTAACACACTAGTGCCCCATGTAGTAGCCAGCCCTAACACACTAGTGCCCCATGTAGTAGCCAGCCCTAACACACTAGTGCCCCATGTAGTAGCCAGCCCTAACACACTAGTGCCCCATGTAGTAGCCAGCCCTAACACACTAGTGCCCCATGTAGTAGTCAGCCCTAACACACTAGTGCCCCATGTAGGAGCCAGTCCTAACACACTACTGCCCCATGTGGTAGCCAGCCCTAACACACTAGTGCCCATGCTATAGCCAGCCCTAACACATGATGAGAGTGAGAGGAGGGGATGATGGGGGTGAGAGGAGGTGATGGGGGTGAGAGGAGATGATGGGTCAGAGAGGAGATGAAGGGGGCGAGAGGAGATGATGGGGGTGAGAGGAGATGAGGTGGGTGAGAGGAGGAGGAGAACAAAGGGAATTGAATTTGGCGTTGGAGGCACAAGCGCCCCATAGCACCCGCAGGTGGGTGATGCTGCTGGGGGAGGGAGAGAAGTCAGAGCCATTCCTATCAGCCGGCAACCATGGGAGGCGCTGGCACTGACATCCCCCAGATCCCACTCAGCTAGCGATAGTACCCAGAATCCCCTTCCCTCCCGGACCGCACTCTGAGGATAGCGTCAGCCCGTCCTCCCCCTGGCTCAGCATCGGGCAATGGGTCCAGGGATGGAAAGTGCGGGTGCTATGCGGTCTTGGTGTCAGGGGCGCAATCGCCGCAAAGCACCCGCGCCCTCCATGCCGGGAGCCATCACCCTGAGCTATCTGAGCTATCTGAGCTATCCTCAGAGTGCGGTTCGGGAGGGAAGACTGAGTACTATCGCTCGCTGAGTGGGGTCCGGGGAATGTCAGTGCCGGCACCTCCCGTAGTCGCTGGCTGATAGGTCTCTCCCTCCCCCAGCAGCAGCAGCAGTACCGCGCGTGAGCTGCTGCTGCTGCTGGGGTAAGTCAGAGCCGCGACGGTGATAGGTGCTGGGACACTGCTGGGTGATAGCAGTGTCCCGGCACTAAAATCAAAAGTTTATTCCCCCCCCCCTTTCCCACGTACCCCCTCAACCTGCGGGGCGTACCCCTGGTGTATGCGTACCGCAGGTTGAGAAACCGTGGATTATAGTATGGGCGGTCCAGAAGACCGCGCATATTATAATCTGTTGCAGTGTCCTATAGGCGGGCCAGCTCTAGGAAATCATGTGATTTCCTAGGCAGGCCAAAAATAGTGGCACCAGTGGGCCAGAGTTTGACATGTCTGCTCTGAACCATCACTCAGGCACTGGCGTTTCCCAGCTTCAGGGGTGGCTTTGATGGATCCTCAAAAGGTGACCTGCCTTTCCACAGTACAAGCAGAGGGAGTGCTCCATCCTAAATTTCCTTCTAGCCGAGGAGTTACCCAGGACCATAGGCCCATCAGGGTCCTCGGGAGAGGAGGAAGATTCAGTCACTTTGGGAAAGGGCTTTGGGGACTGGCTAGACCTCTGCTGACTTGAAGTTGCCCCCATTTTTTCCCCTTTCCTTTTCCTTATTCTGTGGTCAATAGTCACGGCTAGTGTCATGTAGCCACTAAGGTAGTCGGGAGTGGGATAGCTAACCATAATGTCCTTTATAGAATCAGACAGACCCTGACGAAATAAAGTTTTTGGTGAGGAGTCCTGCCATCCAGTCAGGGTCCACCATTGGCGGAACTCCATACAATATTCTTCTGCTGTGCGACAGCCCTGCTGGATGGATAGGAGATGGGACACTGCAACCTGATTTGAATCATCATAAATCTGGCGCAGGGAAGTGAAAAATGCTTCAACCAAATTCCATTTGGGAGCATCTAAAGGAAGGGCCAAGGCCCAATCCTGCTGGGGACCTTGATGAAGGGAGACTATTAGGGCAACCCTTTCACCATCGGAAACAAACGGGATAATCTGAAATAGAAATAGTAGGATATTCTGAAGGTCTGGTATTTGTCGGTATCTCCCTGAAATCTGTCCGGTAACAGCATTTTGGTCTTATGTTTTACCACTTAAACAGGTGCTTTTACTGGGGTGAGACAATCATGCTACCAAACCGGCAACACCCTCTAACTTTGTAGTCAATGCTTCGAGTCGTGCAGCAACTGAAGTATCGGTACTCATGCCGATCATCTGGGTTGACTGTGGTTTTTTGGGCTAGTGATAATGTTAGGATGGGGACTGGGAAGACAAATCTGTCGCTGATACACGCCCCAGCTGTCCCTGCCTACTTGCCGCACTCAGTCCTACGCAGCAGCGGACAATTGGACGACATTCCCTCTCCTGCCGTAAAGTGAAAACACACAAAACAAGACAGATAAACACAAAACGGATAGTCAGCAGTCCAAGTTGGCAACGTTTGGTATGCTCATGCACAAAATCGCGGTCCGGAAAGTATAGTGGAGGTCCAGTAGCCAGAGGTAAGATAAACAAGAAAATAAGGTCAGAGGAATGCTAGCTGAAGATACACTAAGGTTACTAGGCTCTATCACAGGCAAGGAACATGAGACAAATGAAGGTACTTATGGAAATAAGAGTCCCAGCCGTGCCCAGATACCGACAGCTGATTGGTAGTGTGAGCTGTCAGTCAAAATCACTAAGATCACAAACACCGAATGCTAATCGGACGGGGAGTGAAATCCTGGCCACTGCTACATCAAGGAATAGCTGAGCAGAAAATAAGAAGCAGTCTGGCTGCAATGTACGCTGCCGAAGCACCCCTAGCAACCGGCCTGAGCAGTTATTACGTACAGAAGTCCTAACACTTATGCAGTATTTGTCAATCTAACTTCGGCCCCCTTCCTCTAGAGACCCCATAATAGCCACCTTCTCTACTCCTATGATGTGTATTCTCTTGTGGTTGGATATTCTAGGCTATGCATAAGTTTATGCTTTAAGAACTCTTAAAAGTTCTTTGTAAACTGTATTTCTATGGACTGTAAATGTAGCCCATATGCTTTTACCCAACAATGATTCTTTATGTAGCTTTGACCTTATTAGAGTTATGAAATGACCTATAAAAGTAGGTGTCAAGGGTACAAGAACAGCCCCACCACTACAGTCTCCAGCATTTCTTTGCCCGCACAAACTTATACATAAGTGTCTTTATACTCTCTAACATCTCCCGATTCCTCAAACTGTAAATTATAGGGTTAATAAGCGGCGGTAACACTATGTAGATTAAAGACTTGAACTTGTCATTTTGAGAGTCATCTTCAGATGGGACTATAAAGATGGTGATTAGCATGCCGTAATAAACGCAGACCACCAGCAGGTGAGAGCTGCAGGTGGAGAAAGCCTTCTTCTGTCCAGACATGGAGGAAATCTTTAGGATGGTAAAGAAGATGCAGATGTAAGACGCAACAATGAAAACAAATGGGAAAAAGAGACTAAGCAAAGAGAAAACAAAATCTTCCCACATTAAAACCAAATTATAGGAAGTTGATATTTGAAGAATTTCATCAGTGTCACAAAAGAAATGATCAACGACGTTGGAGCCACAAAACTCCATCTGGACTATAATTATCAGTTCAACTGACATAAGAATACAGGAAAAGATCCAAGAGAAGCTCACAAGGTACAGACAGTTTTTAGAATTTATGATGGCGGCATAGTGTAATGGGTAACAGATGGCGAGATATCGATCATAGGCCATAAGTGTTAGGATGTATGACTGAGCCATCAGAACTAAGTTATGTAGATAATATTGGAGAATACATCCAGTTAGAGATATGTGACTGCCTCCCCATAGTATGATATGTAACAATGCCGGTAAGATGTTTGATGTGAGTAAAATATCAGTTATTGATAGATTCCTAAGGAAGAAGTACATGGGATGTCTAAGTTGCTGACTGACTGATACCGGTACAATGATAAGAAGGTTTCCAACCAGTATGGCTATAAAAATTAGAAGGAGGAATAAGAAGAACACAATGTTATAGTTGTAAAGGTTTTTGAATCCTTGAAGAAAAATCTCATTTACGGAGGTGGCATTGTCCTCACACATCTTCCCGGTACATGATAATAAATCCAGATCTGTGAAAGTTGGGAAATGTACATATGTAGATCATGACAGTAAAGTATAAGAAGAAGGGAACAGGTTTAGAAGTTACACATGCACGGGGGGTTATTCTACCATGGGGTCAATGAAGTTGGTGTGTAGCTGACAATGATAGACAGTATGATTCATGGGCACTTCATGGAATATGCCACCTCTTTATACACAAGATGAGGACTCTGCTACCATAACATGTAATAATATCCATTAATCTGACAAATAGTGAAGCACATTCATTAATCTTCTTACAAGGTGCACAATAAACAGTATGCAAATCCATCCTGATACTTACCAAGGGTGCAAACAAATCAAATATGCCATTAGGCTAGGTTCACACGTAGTCTTTTGGTCAACATTTAGCTAGCAGTTCTTGCCAAAGCCACAAAAGGCTGTATTCCCACAATGTTTTTTTTTCCGTTCTGTAGTTTTTGTTTTTTTATATTGGCGCAAATATGCATCCGGTTCATTTATATTACAGCCATAACTTGCATAAGTTGTGTATTGGAGCCAAAAAAACGACCACAAAAAAGAAACAAAAAAACATTATGGGAACAAAGCAGGTGCATCTTTTTCGTTATTGTTTTTTTTTTGTGTTTTCTCCTAATTATAATACTTCATGTGATCCCGACCTCACTGTTATGTAGGGCAGGGGTAATGGCCTACCTTTTTTTGTTAAACACATTTGTATGATATATGGATGAAACATTGCTTTCCAAATATAAAGTACAAAATCGAGGTTAAATGTGTGGAAAAGTAGCTGTAAATTTTACAAAATCTAGAAAGAATTCTATACTTTACATTCTGTAGACCAGTGTTTCTCAATGCCAATCCTTAAGTTGTTTTCAGGATTTCCTTAGTGTTTTGCTTACATATATATCAGTCATTATGCTCAGTATGTCCTAACATGATGTTGGTAGATTAGAATACATGAATATTTTATTTTAAGAAATATAATTGAGAAACATTACACTTTTCTACTTTTTAATTATGTAAGTCCCACCATAATGTTGCTCTCTCCATCTGGTAAACTCTTTTACATACCATAAGCAAGTTACATTTCCAAAGTTCATCTTGAAGGAAAGAGATATTAATTTCTTATTTGAAACAGATTTTTTACATATGATAAAGAACTTGCATAGGTACATATGGTCCATAAAAAAATCTGTTGCGTCCCTGGGTGCTGTGCATTTATACCTTCTTCCACACACTCCATTGATTGCATATCCTGGTTTATAACATAGTAGTAATATCCTTCTGGGTATAAATATAGTTGAAACAACAACTTATTAATCCCTGGTGTATATGGGGAAAGTACACAAGAAATGCAATTATCCTTGTTAATTAAAACATGTAAAAAAGAGAAGAAATGCGTATCATGAACTTTCAGAGTATCAATTCAAAAATAGACTTATTAATAGATAGTAGATTAGTAGATTAATAGAAGTGTGAACGAGGCCTCTAGAATTAAGAAAATATGTGATATTGTAAGAAATAACAGTAATTTGGTAATGAATTAAGATTTTGTGTTAGAGTAGGGGACTTAACGACAAAAGACAGGTGTAGCACCCACCCCGCTGTCCCTGCTTATTTGCTTCAATTACCCTAGGCTGCAGCGGACAACTGGACGACAGTCCCTGGTCAAAATACCAGAGAATAAATGCAGGAACAAACGCTAGTTTAAGAGGGAACTCCAGGTCTGAAGCTTTATTGTAGGCAAGGAATAAAGACAAGTGGAGGATACTTATGGGACCAGGAGTCCCAGCCCAGATCACATCAGACAGCTGACTGGCCGTACCAGCTCCATTACTGCCGCGTCTCTAGCAACCAGCCTGGCTGGGATACTGCCAGAAAAAAACTCCACTCCACCACGAGGTACAATAGGGTGTAGGTCCAATATAGGCATCAACTGATGTATATCATATAATGATTTATTGTAAAAACAGTTATTAAATGCGACACAATGCATTTCGCAAAACGCTCTGTCATCTGTGATTTGAGAATTAAAGGTCTTTGTTGGTTCATTGGGTATCCATTCACAGCACAAGCATCTACTGCTAGAACATTTTTTTGTGCCAACGGTTTTCACTGACGTGCTGCTGTTTTTAGCGATTCAATTCCTTTTTTGTGGCAATCTACTTGGGGCAGGCCGTTTCCTTACAGAACACCCCCTTCCCCCCCCAAGACGGGCCCCAGAACCCTCACAGGGACCTCAGGCTTGGAGGGAAATGCCAAAGGAAATGTTTTAACCAAGTCAGTACAATGGAGATCTTGGGCAGTAACCCAGGTCCACTGTATACAGTATAGTAGTATGGAGCCTATAAGACCCTAAAATTTTTTCTACTTCATACTCCTTAAATGATCAGCGGAGGAGGTTGAGGGCAAGGTACTGCAGGTGGAATATATTTCTTAAGTAATGATTTATGGATATACAGGATGAACCTGGTAATTGCAGTTTAAATGAAACCGGATGAATTAATTGATTGGAAATGGACCTGTTTATCAAAATGTGAATTTAGTAGTTGTACAGTAAATTCTTGGTGGACACCCAGACCTTATCTACCACCACATAATTTGATTTTGCTGGGCATGTTCGAGAGTCTTCAGACTCTGGGCCCAAACTGTGCACAGGAGTGTTACTATGACCATTTTGATTTATGCTGTTGATAAAGACCGGAGGGTCATAATGCCTGCAGTGTTTGAATCTATGTTACAGTAAAGTTTTAAGAAGCATTGATGCGAGCGAGTGCCGGGATCCATTATTCATCTGGCGATACCAGTTGTCAGTCAGCTAATTACAAATGGCTAACTCCTAATGCCGATCGGCTGGGGTGGGTGAAGCTCCGGCCACACTACATCAAAAAGAAATGCTGCCACGTCCCTAACAACTGGCCGGGCCGGTTACCAAGGATGCCGTTGGCGCGCTTTCTGCACTTTTAAAAACTCCTCGAAAACCAGAGCAGCTTTTCTCAGGTCCCTTCCCTGATTCACGGGTAATGCTTCAGGAGGCACCTCAGGAAGAAGAAGGGCCATAATAAGTGGTGCTGCTACTGTTACCTGGAGCACTCCGTTGCGGCAAACTTCCGTGTAGAGTGGTATGTTTTCATTGCTCTGACATTTTTTTTGTTTGTTTTTTAAGAAAAGCAATGAGGATAAATGATTTGTGTTGTGCAACTTTGGTTGTCCAACAATCAACAGGGGAGCCATAGTCACCAGCCTGATTACCACCAGCTTGAGACTAGGTAGAACGAAGGCCATGCTCTACAACCAGCGCCTGCACGGCTCTCCTTTCCAATCCTCCTTTCAGGATGCAGGCATGTCCACCTCCCACTCTTCACCTGCCCCGGACGCAGGCATGTGTGCCTCCCACCCTACAACTGTCCCTTCGGTCATCCACCACATTCACAAATATGTACGAGTGCAGTTTTCAGCTGTTTATACCCCAGACCTTTGAGCACAAGCACAAATGTTGCTCAATAGGCCTGTGGAGCTGTGGTTCAGGGGTTTCTGAAAACATACCCTGATTTGCCAGAGCAGCTCCTAAAGGTATACCTTGTGTAAACCTAGTTCTGAAAATCGACAACAGCCGCCCTGAAGACTGACTTTTGTGCGATGTGGCCATACACTGGAAGAGAATACCAGATGCAACATGGATGGCTGACATCTACGAGGTGTTACTCAACTTTGAGTCAACCCAGATCAGTGGCAATGCCGTTATTATGAGCATAATCATACCACTACTTTGTCTACTGAAACGCTTCCTGCAGACCAATAAGACTGACTCATGAAGGAAGGCCGTATATAGGTTGATCGCCACACCACCCTCATTTTATTTCTTTGCCCGCACTGGAGGTTGGGGAAGAGGAGAAGAAGCAGATGGTCAGAAGAGGTGGAAGTGTAGATAGAGAGTTATCCTCATGGTGAGGACAATGAAGTCTTGCCTGTTCAGAGTCTGGTGCACATGGCTGACTTCATGTTAGGCTGGCGGTCTTGTGCCCCTCACATTACACACATTTTGGCCAACACTGTTTACTGCCTGTATAGCCTTCTCAGCCCCCGGTGTGAGGAAGAGGGGAGGAGTACTCGAGTGACACAATACCACAAGACTTTACTTTGAAATTCTTTGACATCTGGAACAATTGCAGAGGACTTAGTTCCGTGGCCCAAAAAGGAGAGAAGAGGAGGGGGAAGAGCTGTTAAGCGTACCCACCTGTCAATAGAAGAGGGTCACAACAGGCTCTCACACAAAATGTTTACGGAGCTCAACAACAAATTCCATGGCCTCTTAAGCATACTGTATTTTAGTTTGTTTGTCACTGCTTCATTAACCCTTAGAGGACCGGGCCAGTTAGCATTTTCGAACTTCCGTTTTTTTCCTCCTTGTGCTTAAAAGGCCATAGCACTTGCATTTTTTCACCTAGAGACCCACATGAGCCCTTATTTTTTGCGCCACTAATTGTACTTTGCAATGACAGGCTGAATTCTTTCATAAAGTACACTACATAACCAGGAAAAAATTCAATGTGTGGTGAAATTGGAAAAAAACAAACAGATTTTTTTTTAAATTTATGGGTATTTGTTTTTACGCCATTCGCCATGGGGTAAAACTGACTTGTTATATATGTTCCTCAAGTCATTTCGATTACAATGATATGTAACATGTATAACATTTATTTTATTTAATGGCTTGTAAAAAATTCAAACCATTGTTAACAAATATATGATCCTTAAAATCGCTCTATTCCCAGGCTTATAGCGCTTTTATCCTTTGGTCTATGGGGCTGTGTGAGGTGTCATTTTTTGCGCCATGATGAGTTCTTTCGGTTACTTGACTGCACATATGCAACTTTTTGATCGCCTTTTATTACATTTTTTTCTAGATTTGATGCGGCTAAAAATGCGCAATTATGCACTTTGGGATTTTTATTGTGCTTACGCCGTTTACAGAGTGAGAGCAGGAATGTGATAAATTTATATTTTGGACAATTACACACGCAGGGATACCAAACATGTTTGTTTATCTATTTATTTATTTTTATTTATAACTTGGGAAAAAGGGGGTGATTCAAACTTTTATTAGGGGAGGGTTTTTTTTATGAATAATAACCTTTTTTTTTTTTTTACATTTATACTAGAAACCCCCTGGGGGACTTCTAGTATCAGTACACTGATATCTCATTGAGATCTATGCAGTATAGGTATACCGCATAGATTAATGAGATTGGCACTCGATTGCTTTCGGCTGAAAGCAATTGAGTAGCGAGCCGGGATCAGCGCCATTACGGCGCAGACCCCGGCCGGGTAAGGAAGCAAGGATCGCCCCTTCGGGACTATGTAGTGCAGGGGGGGGGGGGGGGGTGATCCAATGGCCTGCCTGTGTGACATATAGATTATGTCTTAATGCCTGAAAATTGTAGTTTAATGCCAATTCTGAGGCTGAGGCACTGAGAGGGCAGGCTGCAATCTGTTGGAAGATGCAGTGAGCACAAAACAGTTTAAGCACCTACAGTTTAGAACAGGGGTGTCAAACTCAGGCCCTCCAGCTGTTGCAAAACTACAAATCCCATCATGCCTGGGAAAACTACAAATCCCTACAAATAGACAGTGCAGTCCCTGTCGCCGATACCCACCCCAGCTGTCCTTGCCTACTTGCGGCACTCTGCCTTAAACAGCAGAGGACAAACGGGTGACATTCCCTCTCCTGCCGTAAGGTGAAAACACGCGAAACAAGATTAGAC
Source organism: Dendropsophus ebraccatus (assembly GCF_027789765.1). Lineage (NCBI taxonomy): Eukaryota > Metazoa > Chordata > Amphibia > Anura > Hylidae > Dendropsophus > Dendropsophus ebraccatus. The sequence continues at coordinate 22,806,334 of NC_091457.1, read as the reverse complement.
AAATACACACAAAAACGGATAGTCAGCAGTCCAAGTCGGTAACGTTTGGTATACTCAGGTACAAAATCCCGGTCTGGAAAGAAAAGTCAAGGTCCAATAGCCAGAGGTCATGTAAACATGATAATCAGGTCATAGCGATGCTAGCTCAAGATACACAAGGTTTACTATGTTCTATCACAGGCAAGGAACATAAGACAAATAAAGGTACTTATGGAACTAAGAGTCTCAGCCCGGCCCAGATACCGACAGCTGACTGGTAGAGTCAGCTGTCAGTCAAGTCACTAAGACCACAAATACCTAATGCTAATCGGTCAGGGGAGTGAAACCCTGGCCACTGCTACATTAAGGAATAACAAAACAGAACATAAGACGCAGTCTGGCTGCTATGGACGCCGCCCCTAGCAACCAGCCCGAGTAGTTGTTACGTACAGAATTCCTAACAGAACCCCCCCCCCCTTATAAGGGGCTTCCAGACCTTCACAAGGACCTCTAGGTTTATTAGGGTATTCCAAATGTAATCTTTTGATTACAGCGAGTCTAGGATTCGCTCGATCTCATACTCTATTTCACCCTAAACAACCACTGGAAGGGGAGGAGAACCAGCGACCACTGGAGGAGTGTATTTTTTGAGAAGGTTTTTATGAAAAACTGGGTGTATTCCTAGTGACCACGGTAATTGTAGCTTGAAAAACACATGGTTAAAAAATTCAGTAATGGGCAAGGGTCCAATAAACCTGGGAGCAAATTTAGGCCAGGACGGTTGTGGTTGGCATATTGAACATGTTTTTGTTGTGAAGCGGTTAGAGTCGCGAGACTCTCGGCCCACACTGTGCACAGTTTTTGATTGAACTTGATGACATGTGTGGTTCAATCAGCGGTTTCACAACGAGCGAAAAATTTCTAATAAACTTCCTGTAAAAGTTCGCGAATATATAAGGATATAATCGAGATATACTTTAACGTACTAACCAAACAGATCAGGGAAAATATCATTGACAAACCTTTGGAAGACAGCAGGGGCATTACTTAACCCAAAGGGTATGACAAGGTACTCAAAGTTCCCCTTGGGAGTTTTAAAGGCCATCTTCCATTCGGCACCTTCTCTGATCAAAATTAGATTGTATTCGCCCCAAAGATCAATTTTTTGAGAACCAACAGGCACCTCATACCTGGTTGAGCAGATCCGGGATCAGAGGAAATGGATGCAGGTCTTTGACGTTTTTTTTTTGTTAAGCTCTCTGTAATTGATGGAGGGACGCAAAACTCCAGCTTTCTTCACTACAAAGAAAAACCCTGCACCCATAGGTGACATCAAAGGCCTAATGTGACCCTTCCTCAAACTGGCACGTATGTATTTTTGCATTGACTGTTGTTCTGTGGGGGACAGATTGAAAATGTGGCCTTTAGGGAAATGTGGTGCAGTTATAAGGATGGTGAGGAGGCAAGGAGTCAGCAATGGCCTCATTAAAAACGTCAGTATAATCGAAAATGAACCAGGTAAATTAGAAGCCTCTCCAATTGAACACAAAAAAGGAACTACAAATGGGAACCACAAAATCTACCCCACTTTATCAGCTCTGTGGTCCTCCAATTGAACACCGGGTTGTGCTAACGTAACTAAGGTGATGATATTGGCGGCCAATTTATCTAAAAAAACATTACATCTTCATCTGGTGGAGGCACCTAACCTGCATAGAGTCCTCAGGATTGCAACACCACTGCTCCACCCCTGAAGGGGGTGGAATCAGCTCCAACCACAGTGAAAGGACAACATAGGGACACCAACTCAAGGGCTAAAGACTCGGCCTTCAAAGCACGTTTTTTTTTCGCTGCACCTGAATACCCCATTGCTGTGCAGGGAAGAATGAAATTATTTAACACCAGGGTAACCGGCAACAGAAACTTGTCAAACTTTTTTGGAGGTACATGGGTGCCTGGATGACACTCCGGACCATCACTCAGGCACTGGTATTTCCCAGGTTTAGGGTTGGCTTTGATGGACATGTTGTCAGAAGGTGACCTGCCTTCTCGCAGTATAAGCAGAGGGAATGCTCGATTCTATATTTTCTTCTAGCCGAGGCGTTACCCAGGACCATGGGCCCATTGGGGACCTTGGGAGAGGAGGATGACTCTATCACTGTGGGAAAGGGCTTTAGGAAGTGGCTAGACCTTGGTTGACTTGAAATCGCCCCCCATTTTTTCCAATTTCCTTTCCCTTTATCTGCCGTCAATAGTCACAGCTAGTGTCATGTAGCCACTAAGGGAGTCGGGAGTGGGATGGTTAACCATAATGTCCTTTATAGAATCAGACAGACCCTGACGAAATAACATTTTTAGTGGGGAGTCCTGCCATCCAGTCAGGGTACACCATTGGCGGAACTCAGCACAATATTCTTCCGCAGTGCGACGGCCCTGCTGGATGGATAGGAGATGGGACTCCGCCACTGCAACACGATTCGAATCATGATAATTCTGTCACAGGGAAGTGAAAAATGCTTCCACTGATTACCATTCGGGAGCGTCTGAAGGAAGGACCAAGGCCAAATCCTGCGGGGGACCTTGAAGAAGGGAGACTATCAGGGCAACCCTTTCGCTGTTGGAAACAAACAGGTTAAATCTGAAATATAAATAGCAGGATTCTCTGAAGGTCCGGTATTTGTCGGTGTGTCCCTGAAATCTGTCCAGTAAAAGAATTTTGGTCTTATGTTTTGGGTGCTGTTACTGGGGTCTGAGTCGCTGCTGGCGGGGATCCAGACTGTTCACCCAGTTAGACAATCGCTTCGAGGTGGTCAGCAACGGAAGTATCGGTACTCATTCCGATCACCTGGGTTGGCAGTGTTTTTTTGGGCCTGTGATAATGTTAGAACGGGGACTGGGATGACAAATAGACAGTGCAGTCCCTGTTGCTGATACCTGCCCTAGCTGTCTTTGCCTACTTGTCGCACTCTGCGCTAAACAGCAGCAGACAACTGGGCGATGCTCCCTCTCCTGCCGTTAGGTGAAAACAAACAAAACAACACAAGACAAATACACACAAAAATGGATAGTCAGCAGTCCAAGTCGGCAACGTTCAGATTACTCAGGTACAAAATAGTGGTCAGGAAAGAGTAGTTAAGGTCCAATAGCCAGAGGTCAGTTAAACAAGATAATAAGGTCAGAGAAATGCTAGCTCAAGACAAATTAGGGTTACTAGGCTCTACCACAGGCAAGGAACATGAGACAAATGAAGGTACTTATGGAACTAAGAGTCTCAGCCCGGCCCAGATACCAACAGCTGATTGGTAGTGTCAGCTGTCAGTCAAAATCACTAAGATCACAAACACTGAATGCCAATCAGCAGGGGGAGTGAAACCCTAGCCACTGCTACATCAAGAAATAGCAAAGCAGAAAATAAGAAGCAGTCTGGGTGCTATGGACGCCGCCGATGCGCTCCTAGCAACCGTCCCGAGCAGTTTTTACGTATAGCAGTCTTAACACTTATGCAGTATTTGTCAATCTAATTTCAGCCCCCTTCCTCTAGAGACCCCATAATAGCCATCTTCTTTACCCCTATGATGTGTATACTTTTGTGATTGGATATTCTAGGCTATGCACAACACTTTATGCTTTAGGAACTCTTAAAAGTTCTGTGTAAACTGTATTTCTGTGGACTGTAAATGTAGCCCATATGTGGTGCTTTTACCCAACAATGACTCTTTATGTAGCTTTGACCTTATTAGAGTTATGAAACAACCTATAAAAGTAGGTGTCAAGGCCGACATCTTGGAGTGTACAAAAACAACCACACCACTACACTCTCCATTATTTCTCTGCCCGCATATACTTATACGTAAGTGTCTTTATACTCTCTAACATCTCCTGATTCCTTAAACTGTAAACTATAGGGTTAATAAGCGGCGGTAACACTATGTAAATTAAAGACTTGAACTTGTTGGCAATCTGAGCATTATCCCCAGACGGCACTATATAAATGGTGATCAGCGTGCCGTAATAAACGCAGACCACCAGCAGGTGAGAGCTACAGGTGGAGAAAGCCTTCTTTCGTTCAGACACGGAGGAAATCTTTAGAATAGTAAAGAAGATGCAGAGGTAAGACGAAACAATCAAAAGAAATGGAAAAAAGATACAAAGCAAAGAGACAACAAAATCTTCCCACATTAGAATCAAATTATAAGAAGTTGAAATTTCAAGAATTTTATCAGTGTCACAAAAGAAATGGTCAATGACGCTGGAGCCACAAAACTTCATCTGGACTATAACTATCAATTCACTGGACACAAGAATACAGGAAAAGATCCAAGAGAAGCTCACAAGGTACAGACAGTTCTTAGTATTTATAATGGTGACATAGTGTAATGGGTAACAGATGGCGAGATATCGATCATAGGACATAACTGTTAGGATGTATGACTGAGCAATCAGAACTAAGTTATGTACGTAATATTGGAGAATACATCCAGTTAGAGATATACGACTGCCTCCCGATAGAATGATATGTAACAATGCCGGTAAGATGTTGGATGTGAGTAATACATCAGCTATTGATAGATTCTTAAGGAAGAAGTACATGGGATGTCTAAGTTTCTGACTGACTGATACCGATACAATGATAAGAAGGTTTCCAACCAGTATGGCTATGAAAATTAGAAGGAGGAATAAGAAGAACACAATGTTATAGTTGTAAAGGGTTTTGAATCCTTGAAGAAAAATCTCATTTACGGAGGTGGCATTGTCCTCACACATCTTCCCGGTACATAATAATAAATCCTCCAGATCTGTGATAGTGGGGAAATGTACATATGAAGATCACAACAGTAAAGTATAAGAAGAAAGGAACAGGTTTAGAAGTTACACATGCATGGGGGGTTTTTCGACCATGGGAGTCAATGAAGTTGGTGGTGTGTAGCTGACAATGATAGACAGTATGATGTATGGTATGCTTCTGTGTGCATGATACATATTCTATTTTTTGTGTGCATGCTATATATTATATCATATTATTCTTTGACTTCTTTATACGCAGGATAAGGACTCTGCAATCATAACATGTAATAATATCCATTAATCTGGCTTACAAATAGTGAAGCACATTCATCAATCTTCTTACAAGGCACACATTAAACAGTATGCAAATCCATCCTGATACTTACTGAGGGTGTAAATAAGTCAAATATAGCATTAGGCTAGGTTCACACATAGTAGTTTGATCAACATTTAGCTAGCAGTTTTTTTTTTTTACATTGGTGCAAATATGCTTCCGGTTCATGTATATTACAGCCATAACTTGCATAAATTGTGTGTTGGAGCCAAAAGACGACCACAAAAAACAAACAAAAAACATTATAGGAACAAAGCCTAAGGGGCATTTTTTTTGTTATAGTTTTTTTTTCTGTGTTTGCTCCTGATTATAATACTTTACATGATCCCGGCCTCACTGTTAGTAGGACAAGTAGGGTAATGGGCTACCTTTTTTTGTTATACACATTTGTGTTTTAACATATGTATAAAAAAAAATTTTTTAAATATGCACTACAAAATCGAGGTTATAGGTTTGCAAAAGTAGCTGTAAATTTTACAAAATCTAGAAAGAATTCTATACTTTACATTCTGTAGACCATTATGCTCAGTATGTCCAAACATGATGTTGGTAGATTAGAGTACAAGAATATGTTCCCTTTAAGGAACACATTTGAGAAACAGTACACTTTTTTGTTTTTTGACCATGTAAGTCCCACCATAACATTGCTCTCTCAATCTGTTAAACTCTTTTACATACCATAAGCAAGTTACATTTCCAAAGTTCATCTTGAAGGAAGGAGATATTTATTTCTTATCTGAAACCGATTTTTTTAATAAGATAAATAACTTCCTAAAAATAAAATATTGCATAGGTACATATAGTCCATTAAAAATCTGTTACGTCCCTAGGTGCTGTGCATTTATACCTTCTGCCACACACTCCATTGATTGCATATCCTGGTTTATAACATATTGGTAATATCCTTCTGGGTATAAATAAAGTTGAAAAAACAACAACATATTAATCCCCGATGTATATGGGAAAGAACACAAGAAGTACAATTATCCTTGTTAATTAAAACACATAGAGGGACATTTACTAAGGAGTCTAATGTGTGCAACTATTCTAATGGGGATTGGTGTGTACTTTGTTCCAATATCTTGTGACTGATTTATTAAAATGTTGCACTGCCATAGTAAATGTATCTAAGTAAAAAGTCGCAAAAAAAGTTGCACAAAAAGTCGCAAAAGAAATGCATATCCTCAACTTATAGACAGTATCACTCCAAATATTTGAAATGTTGTGATATTATAAGATATAACAGTAATTTGGTAATGAATTACGTTTTTGTTTTGTATTGTAAATACAATACAAAACAAAATTACTGTAATTTACACATCTCCCTCTGCTTTGCTCTGAATAATGAGAAAATATAGAGTGGTAGTGTTGAGCGAGCATAGTCAACCATAGGCCATCCTCAAATTTTTGCATTACAACGATAATTCACTCTGACCCCCCCCCCCCCCCCTCGGGGATGATCGTGCACATGACTGCCTGTATAAGATTAGGCCCGTCATCGATCATCTCGCCACCAAAATTTTAGAGGTAAATATTCCAGAGAAATATATCTCCATTGACGAATCCCTAGCTTCAAAGGGAGAGTCCAATTTTGGCAGTACCTGCCAAATAAGAGGGCAAGGTACAGCGTCAAACTCTACAAACTCTGTAAGAGTACCTCAGGATACACTCACAGGTTCAGAGTTTATAAAGGGAGGGATACCCACATTCAACCCCCAAAATGGTAAGCTCGTCTGGGAACTAATGTTCCCACTAGTGGTTAAAGGTTACCACCTCTATGTGGATAATTTTTACACCAGTATCCCTCTCTTCCAATCCCGCTATAGCTTGTAGCTTGAGGAAAAACCAAAGAGGCCTTCTGACATGTTGTGGCACAACCACTGCCATGGGTTGAAAGCAGGGCCCTTTCTAGTCAGAACCCGTTGTTGGTCAAGTATAGGGACAAACGTGATTTCCTTATTTTGACTACAATCCATGGTGCTGGCACCACCCCTGTCCCTGTTCGCGGTAACAGCGCAGTTGCACTGAAACCCGATTGTGTTGGACTACAATCGGTACATGGGAGGAGTTGATCTGTCTGATCAAGTCGTCAAGCCATACAATGCTTTGCCAAAGACCAACGTGTAGTACAAAAAGCTGTCGGCACTGTATAATGCTTTTATACTTTACAGATCGGCTGGCCACCGAAATACCATCAGTTCCAGGAGGCAGTCATCAAGGCCCTCGTTTTTGGTAGCGGAGAAGCAGGGCCAAGTACTTATGCAACTGGAGGTCCCTGTATCGTGCCAGAGTAACACTTTCCTGGTGTAGTCCCTCACAATGGCAAGAAGGGGAGATCCCCCCCAAAAATGCAGGGTGTGATATAAAAGGGGGTTTAGAAAGGACACGTTATCAATGCGATACCTGTCTCGATAAAACAGGCCTCTGCATTAAAGACTGCTTCAAGGCATACCAATACGAGTATTGATTCCTAAATTCTCAAAATTTCCTAAATTTGTGATTTCCAAATTGGGTCACTGTTCTTTTGGGGAAACACATTTCTTTTGGGGAAACACATTTACAGTTTTTTTTTTTTTCATAGGGGACATACACAGCATCATTAGTGGAGGGCAGACTTTACATGCTGGCATTACATAACGACGTGGAAAGTCATACTGGTCTGACAGTTGACCAGTGTAAAAATTGGAAATTCTATTTTTTACCCACTGTAGCACATTCAATCTGAGAAAATACATTTTTGAAACGCTCATGCAACCTACACCCCTAAATAAATTCTGTAAGAGGGTCCTTTTTTTGAGCATTTATTTATTTCCCTGATAATGTCTATAACTGTCAGTCAACGGCATGCATATCTCCTAATTTAGTTTTTCTCTTTCATCCCTATCTGTGCCTGTCACCAGCGGGGTCCATATGTACATAACACATAGTACACATATATCACACACACTAGGTATATAACATACAGCATACATTATCACACCTACACCATGCATATAAGATACAGTATACATATATCACATATACACTATGTATATAACAAACAGTATACATATATCATACGTACACCATGTATATTACATATCATAATCCATACACCATGGGGGACATGTATCAAGCAGTGTACCTTGTGCTCCTTAGCATTTTTGGGCGTATGTGTGATGTGCACAGACCTTCTTCAGATTTACTAAACAGTGTAGCTGGGTGTATGTGTGAATATGACAGCTTACGCCTGTTTTTTTTCCTTCTTGACTTATGTGGGCATGGCTATTTTTAAAAATTTTCTTAGCTGTGATTTATCATGTGCGTATTATGGAATATTCGCATCTGTACTCCAGTCTCTCAGATGGCGATCATGTGACCATGGACTGCTTCATCTAGGTAAGTATGTGTTTTGTTATTTTATTTTTTTACAGAGAGGATGCCTATAAAATGGGGTGACTACCTATTCGGGGAGCATTTAGTGGGGCGACTATCAAATGGATTACCAACAGAGGATATTGCCTACACCATAAGGGGTACTACCTAATGGGAAGGGCTAACAAGGGGACTACTGGGGATATTACTTATTGGTGGCTAGCAGGGGGATCACATATAGGGGGAGGCCAACTACATGGGGGAGATATTACCTATAGGGGGACCCTGGAGGGTCACTTAACTACCAACTACTACTGGGGGGGGGGGATAACTACCAGGCGGATTACCTACACTGTGGTTCCTACATGGGGGATACTACCTGCTATATGGGTGTAAAGTGGGGCACCTAACTATTACATGGATGCAAAATGGAGGCCTAACAACTATATCAGGACACTGATAGGGACTAACTACTATTAGGGGTTAGAGAGAGGCGCCTAACTACTATATGAATGCACAGAGGCAGCCTATCTACTACAAGGGGCACAGAAGAGGTTAACTACTATATGGGGGACAGAGGGACTTAATTACCATATGAGGCACACAGGGGACCTAACTAGTATATGGTGGCACAGAGGATGCGTATACTGTATGGGAAAGAAGTCTTAAGTGTTTCTCTGGCAAATTCTTTAAAGACAAGTTGTGGCCGGAAGAAGTCTTAATGATGGCCAGGCCACATGGAGAACAAAGCGAAAAGTGAGCGACTGCGATCAGAGAAGGCGTCACCTGTGAGTCCCTGCACTGTAATTACTTACGTTGTGTGCAGCGCTTGTGTAACATTGGTCTCCTCCTCGATATGGGTCAGAGTATAGGGGATTACTGGTGTTTGTATAGTGGATGTTATTTAGTAATGGTATAGTGATGCAGGGCCGATTCTAGCTTTTCTGCTGCCTGAGGTCAAAATTTAAGCGGTACCCTAACCCCCCAATTAATAATTAGTAATCAACTTCACACATACATATATACTACCAGCAATAATGCCGCACACATAGGTAGATATTACCTATAAATATACCACACACATAAAAATATATCAGCAGTCACTGTGTCACACATAAGTATATATGCCGGCAGTGTATAGACCATATACATACATGTAACAGCAGTGAATATACCGCACGCACGCAGCTGTGTGACCAGCATGCCCTGTGCCACTGTGCCTTATTGTTTATCACCTCATGCCTTATGGGGCACAAATCTGATGACTTATAAAGGATGAGAAGGTGAAATGATGATGAAGTATAAAGCATGGGACCCACATCATCACCTTATCCCTCGCTATGCTTTATAGATCCCCTCCCTGGATCAAATCCAGTAATCATTCAGTGTGCCCCTGTAATGTGGGAGACCACCTAATACAGTAAGCTACCCCCAAAGAGCATATTCATTAGGGTACTATTACACGGAACGATAATCGGCCGAATCGGCCCGATTCGGCCGATTATCGTTCCGTGTAATAAATACAACGATCAGTCGATGACAACGATCATCGGCTGATCGTTGATATAGGTTAGGACCTATTTTCCTCGGGCGCCAACTGCACACCGCTATGTGTAATAGCAGTGCACGGCCGGCGACTGACGATATACATTACCTATCCACGTTCCAGGGCTGCTGCTGCCGTCTTCTTCTACCAGGGTCCTGTGCGCTCTAGCTTCAGAGTGGCCTGTCAGCTGACAGGCCGCCCGGCCAATCACAGGCTGCGGCGGTCCCGGCCTGTGATTGGCTGAGCGGCCTGTCAGCTGACAGGCCATTCTGCGTGCGGAATCCGTATAGAAGAAGACGGCAGCAGCAGCTCTGGAACGTGGATAGGTAAAGTTTATAGTTAAGCAAGGGCTGCAAGGACATCGGTAACGATGTCCCTGAAGCCCTTGTTTAACGATTATCAGGCCGTGTAATAGGTCCAGTAAACGAGCAACGATCTAGCAGATCTAGAAATCGTCCATTTTGATCTTTGAACATGTTGTTAAATCGTCGTTTGCAAAAAAATTCTCAGATCGTTCCATGTAAACAGTCGTTCACCGATTTTACCTATGTGCGAGATAGGCTTAAGCGGTTGCAAAAGGATCGCAAAACGAATTTTCCGTACAATATATCGTTCCGTCCAAACATTGATCGTTATAAAAAAAAAAAGGTTAATCGTACGATCGGGCGAATTATCGTTCCGTGTAAATGCAGGGACCTCAGAATCTGCAGCTTGAGGCAGAATGCTCATTCTGCCTTATGGCAGAAGTGACCCTGTAGTAATGTTATTTACTATGTGGTGAAGGTGTGATAATATATGTTTCCTCTATACTGGTATTGTAGGTCTTGGTTTGCTGGATTTTAGTAATGGTACATTGGTATTTAGACAATGTCTATATGTGAGGGGAGACGGGGGGGGGGGGGGGGGGGTTACTACCAGGATGCAATAGCTATATGTGAGGGGAGAGGGGGGGGGGGGGTTACTACCAGGAGATAATGGTTATATGTGAGGGGAGAGAGGGGGGGGGGGTTACTACCAGGAGACAATGGCTATATGTGAGGGGAGAGGGGGGGGGTTACTACCAGGAGACAATAGCTATATGTGAGGGGAGAGGGAGGGGGGGGGGGTTACTACCAGGAGATAATGGTTATATGTGAGGGGAGAGAGGGGGGGGGGGTTACTACCAGGAGACAATGGCTATATGTGAGGGGAGAGGGGGGGGGTTACTACCAGGAGACAATGGCTATATGTGAGGGGAGAGAGGGGGGGGTTACTACCAGGAGACAATGGCTTTATGTGAGGGGGGGGGGGGGTTACTACCAGGAGACAATGACTATATGTGAGGGGAAAGGGGAGGGGGTTACTACCAGGAGACAATGGCTTTATGTGAGGGGAGAGGGGGGGCTACTACCGGGAGACAATGGCTATATGGAAGGGGAGAGGGGGGGTTACTACCAGGAGACAATGGCTATATGTGAGGGGAGAGGGGGGGCTACTACCAGGAGACAATGGCTATATGGAAGGGGAGAGGGGGGGTTACTACCAGGAGACAATGGCTATATGTGAAGGGAGAGAGGGAGCTTACTACCAGGAGACAATGGCTATATGTGAGGGGAGAGAAGGGGGGTACTACCAGGAGACAATGGCTATATGTGAGGGGAGAGAGGGGGGTTAATACCACGAGACAATGGCTATATGTGAGGGGAGAGAGGGGGGGCTACTACCAGGAGACAATGGCTATATGTGAGGGGAGAGGGGGGGGGGGGTTACTACCACGAGACAATGGCTATATGTGAGGGGAGAGAGGGGGAGGGTTACTACCACGAGACAATGGCTATATGTGAGGGGAGAGGGGGGGGGGGGGATTACTAGCAGGAGACAATGGCTATATGTGAGGGCGGGGGGTTACTACCAGGAGACAATGGCTATATGTGAGGGGAAAGGGGAGGGGGTTACTACCAGGAGATAATAGCTATATGTGAGGGGGGGGGGGGTTACTACCAGGAGACAATGGCTATATGTGAGGGGAGAGGGGGGGGGGGTTACTACCAGGAGACAATGACTATATGGGAGGGGAGAGGGGGGGTTACTACCAGGAGACAATGACTATATGGGAGGGGAGAGGGGGGGTTACTACCAGGAGACAATGGCTATATGTGAGGGGAGAGGGGTTACTACCAGGAGACAATGGTTATATGTGAGGGGAGAGGAGGGGGGGGGGGGGGTTACCACCAGGAGACAATGGCTATATGTGAGGGGAGAGGGGTTACCACCAGGAGACAATGGCTATATGTGAGGGGAGAGGGGGGTTACTACCAGGAGACAATAGCTATATGTGAGGGGAGAGGGGGGTTACTACCAGGAGACAATAGCTATATGTGAGGGGAGAGGGGGGTTACTACCAGGAGACAATGGCTATATGTGAGGGGAGAGGGGGGTTACTACCAGGAGACAATGGCTATATGTGAGGGGAGGGGGGTTACTACCAGGAGACAATGGCTATATGTGAGGGGAGAGGGGGGTTACCAGGAGACAATGGCTATATGTGAGGGGAGAGGGGCTTACTACCAGGAGACAATGGCTATATGTGAGGGGAGGGGGTTACTACCAGGAGATAATAGCTATATGTGAGGGGGGGGGGGGGGGCAGGGGCGTAGCTAAAGGCTGATGGGCCCTGGTGCAAAATTTTAGCTTGGGGCCCCCCATCTCACCCGATCAGGCAAAGTCCTATCTAACGTTATATCCAATTACTCTTATGTGCCACCATGTTCTAATGCCCTGTCACTGCCTCCACCTCATGTACTGCACTACTGCCCCCTATAGATAATGGACTGTACTGTGTCATTGTCTAATCATTGTATTCCAATCTTTGACTCTACAGCTGAAAAACTACAACTCTCATCATGAACTGCAGTTGGAAACGATGGGGGTTGTAGTGCTGCAACCTGAAGAGCCACATGCTGCAAAACTACAACTCCCATTATAAACTGTCAGCAGGGCATGATGAAGTTTGAACTTCTGCAACCTGGAGAAGTCACCTGATATTACCTGCAGTCCTATGTAACACCACAGATAACAGTGATATCCCTCTGAGTACAGATAATGTAGTAGTCATCTGCAGTCCTATGTAACACCACAGATAACGCAGTGATATCTCTGAGTACAGATAATGTAGTAGATGTCACCTGCAGTCCTATGTAACACCACAGATAACACAGTGATATCTCTGAGTACAGATAATGTAGTAGATGTCACCTGCAGTCCTATGTAACACCACAGATAACACAGTGATATCTCTGAGTACAGATCATGTAGTAGATGTCCCCTGCAGTCCTATGTAACACCACAGATAACACAGTGATATCTCTGAGTACAGATAATGTAGATGCAGCACAAGCTGGAGCTCAACGCGGTAAAGATACGGCCATAGGACATAGCTTGGGCCGCCAACGCAGATGTCTGGAGGAGGGGGCGCTGGTACTTGCTCTCATCTGATTAGGTAAGAGGCCCAATCAGATGACAGCATGTGCCAGCGGGCGCAGCGGGACAGATTAGCGCAGTGCTTCCCAACCTTTTCCACCTCGGGGCACCCCTACTAAATGATGTTCTACAAAATAAGAAAACCGTCATACAGTGACTCACCGGTGATGTCTTATTTGATCTGAGGCGTCACTTTCCCTTTTCCTCTTCATCCGGCCCAGTCCTCCATGATGATTCCTTCCAGATACGTTTCATCCCCTTAGAACCTGCGAGACAAACAATTTAGGCTCCGCACATTTCTAGCAACTTCCTTCCCTTCCTCCCTCCTGTCGGCTCCCATAGTAACTGCACTGTGTGGTGTAATGTGCAGTAAAGTGAGTAGGAATGTGGGATGCCCCCTGTATGTAGGATCCCCTGCTGTGCCCCCATGAGCTAATAATGGCCCCAGAGGTGCCCCCATACAATAATAATGCCCCCAGAGGTGCCCTCATGAGCTAATTATGCCCCCAGAGGTGCCCTCATAAACAAATAATGGCCCCAGAGGTGCCCTCATGAGCTAACAATGCCCCCAGAGGTGCCCCCATGGACTAATAATGCCACCAGAGGTGCCCCCATCAACTAATAATGCCCCCAGAGGTGCCCCCATGAGCTAATAATGCCCCCAGAGGTGGCCCCCATGAGCTAAAAATGCCCCCAGAGGTGCCCCCATACAATAATAATGCCCCCAGAGGTGCCCTCATGAGCTAATTATGCCCCCAGAGGTGCCCCTACGAACAAATAATGGCCCCAGAGGTGCCCTCATGAGCTAATAATGCCCCCAGAGGGGCCCCCATGGACTAATAATGCCCCCAGAGGTGCCCCCATGAACTAATAATGCCCCCAGAGGTGCCCCCATACAATAATGCCTCCAGAGGTGCCCCCATATACTAATAATGCCCCCAGAGGTGCCCCCATATACTAATAATGCCCCCAGAGGTGCCCCCATACAATAATGATGCCCCCAGAGGTGCCCCCAAGAACTAATAATCCCCCCAGAGGTGCCCCCATACAATTATAATGCCCCCAGAGGTGCCCTCAAGAACTAATAATGCCCCCAGAGGTGCCCCCATACAATAATAATGCCCCCAGAGGTGCCCCCATACAATAATAATGCCCCCAGAGGTGCCCCCAAGAACTAATAATGCCCCCAGAGGTGCCCCCATACAATAATAATGCCCCCAGAGGTGCCCTCAAGAACTAATAATGCCCCCAGAGGTGCCCCTAAAAAACAAACATCCTACTCACCTAATCCGCGCTGTGGCTGCAGGCAGCAGCTCTCCTCCTCCTCTTCGGGCTCCATCTTGCGAGCCGCAGGGACGGGACTTCCGGCAGACGTGATGACGTCACATCCTCACGCCTGCCGGAGAGGTCACGGCCCGGCCTCCCATAGGCTGCTGGTATGAAGTGCCGGCAGCCTATGGGAGAGAATACAGGAGGAGGACGCTGACAAGTCCTTCTCCTGTATTCTGATCGCTGTAATGTTCCGCCCGCTCACTGTGCGGGCGGAGCATCAAAGCGATCTGTGCATCCCGAGAAGCTGCGTGGCCGCAGCTTCTCGGGATGCTTAAAGTGACAGTGTCACAAGTGGCAAGGGCGGGCCGTGAGGGTTTTTTTTTTCAGGAGCAGGTGTGCTTTGTAATGGCATCTTTCAATCTGCCATAAAATGAATCACGGAACCCCCACATATCAATTATGGGGTGAATTTGGGTAAAAAATGTGATTCCACAATTTTTGGGGGGGTTCCATGTTTACGTAATGCACTTAACGGTAAAACTGATATTTTTTCTTTATTCTATAGGTCATCCTGAACACAACGATATGCAGGCTTACTAGGTTTTGTAACCTTATACTATTTTTATTAGCAGTAAAACCTTTTTTTTTTGAGAATAGGTATATTTAAAATGGCCCTATTGTAACTCTTATAGCGCTTTTATTTCTTAACCTACAGGGTCGTATGGGGTGTCATTTTTTGCGTCATGATCTCTATTTTATTAGTAACATTTTTTTCTCAATCAGACTTATTGATCACTTTTTATTTTTATTTTTTTTTAATACATAAAATGTAATTTAACAAAAGCAATCCCTGCGTTTTTTTAAACGCTTTTTGTTCACGCCGTTCACCGTACGGGAACAATATTGTTATATTTTAATAGATCGGACGATCACGCACGCTATGGTATATTATATGTTAATTAACTTCATTATTTTTATGTGTTTTATGTATAAAATGGGAAGGGGGGTTGATCTTGACTTTTATTGGGGGAGGGGCTTTGGGACATTTTTTAAAACTTTTATAGATTTTTTTACACTTTTTTTTACACTTTTTGAGTCCCCTTAAGGGACTTTTACATTAATACAGTAGATTTCATACAATGATCACTGCTATGCCATAGCATAGCAGGGATCAGTGTAATCTGCGATCTTCTGATAGAAGATCAGAAGATCAGGCTGCGTGGAGGTAAGGAGTATACCTCAGGCAGTCAGACAGTGTGATCGGGACTCCTGCAGACATGCTGCGGGGGTCCGGATCGGTAAGTGATAGGAGATGCTCCTGTGACTTACCCTTAAACACCGCGACCGTGGCATTTAAGGGGTTAATGGTGGGCTGCCGTGTGATCACGGCGGCCTGCTATTGAGGGTGAGGGCCCAGCTGCTCTGAAGCAAGTTCAGCTCCTGAGCTCGCCTTAGAGTGCGGCCCCCCGGCAGGGCGTACATGTACGCCCTGATGCGCTAAGTCCCAGGCGGCAGGGGTGTACATGTATGTCCGCCGTTTTAAGGGGTTAAAATTTCATCCAATTCTGGACATTAGATCAGTGCTGTATCATAACTGTGATGTACTTGTATGTGGTAAGTGTAACCGGATGGGTTCATTTCAGAAAATTAAAGTGTCTTATAGATGTAATGAGAAGGAATGTATTATTTTAATGTCTTGTGTGTATATATATATATATATATATATATATATATATATATATATTATATATAATATATGTATATATATATATATATATATGTATATATATTTATTCGTATGGCTATGTGTGTAGAAGTCATTGTAGTTGTGTGTGTGTGTGTACACTGTCACACCTATGTCAACTGTTCAGCCATATACCTTCACAATAGTGTAAACATTGGAGGATACAGTTGTTTGTTGCTATTGTTGTATGGCTGAAAGAACCTTATAGCTGTAATTGTAAAACTGGGTCCCCATTGTGCTTGGTAAATATGTACAAGGCCGGAGAAACATCAGATAACTTCCATTCATGGTCATCAGTGGTCTACATAGACATACAAGCACATCACCCCCACCCAAACGTACTATAAAGGTCGGGGGTATGTAGCTTCGAGCCAGCCTCAGCTGGGACCATGGATGGAAGGTGCCCAGCACCCTGGTGGTCATCGAGGGAAATGGGCGTATATTAGACCATAATATACAAAGGGGCTCCCCATTTCATTGTGGATAAAACAACTATGCATCTGGAAGGCACCTGACTGGATATGGAGGGTGCATACTGACTGCACATGCACTCTCCTCTATTTCCTCCTAAGACCTGATTGTCAGCAGCTGCCAGGAAAGGTTTAACAGTTCCTGTGAGGCTGTAGCTCCTCCCCACACCCCTCTCAGACACAGCTCCTGGGTGTTTCCTATGAGCTCTGTGGCCAATAGGCCGGATTCCCTCCTTGCTCTAACCCCTCCCTCTGCCTTTAGGAACCTGAACTTCCTCTTCCTGCCCTCAGTCTCCACAGGACTGACCTGCAGCCGGTTTGCCCACCCGCCCTCCCTTTTGATCTTGGTTTGTCATGGTGTTTTGTTTCTTTTTGTGCTTTCTTTTTGTAATTATACATAAGTCACAGCTGGCGGAAATTACCTGCTAAGCAGGCGTGTTGGGTTAGTAAGGCGGACTTGCACGGCAGGAGTCTGTCGTCCGGCATACCCCTTTACACCCCTCGGTCTAAGAGTTCGGCACTACGTGCCCGGTTATTGGTTTGGTTTGAGAAATAATTAAAAGCTGTGGCCGATCACCACCCAGCAAAAGTTATATCGGTGTCTGTGTCTTTATTCCTGGCAGCTATGCTTATTAATTATGGTTTTTGGTTGCTTTGGGTCTATGTGCAGTCTGTACCATCTGTAACTACAGCTAAGTATTGTTCTTTGTATTAAATACCTTATTTTTCTATAATTCTGTGTGGTTATAGCCTTCTCCGACTATTATCAAAAGCAACCGGCTACATAATGGTGTCAGAAGTGGGATAATAGTCATAGAATTGCTATAACTGTTTAATAGAATATAATGTATGTGTTAGCTGAGATGTGTAGTTGTGGGGTAGATGACAAAGCGAGTCCAGTCCCCTGGTGGGTGTGTAGATCGCGACCCTGTGCACCCAGCACTCGAAGATGGTGACACCATTTCAGCTGACAGACCCCAGTCGGCTGGTGGTGCATCTTGTTATGTCTCTTGAATGGCAGAAGACCGCAGCAGATGTGGGATGGATCTGTCTGCTGGTGCGAATTGAGAGAGACATACAAGAAAAAGAAGTGAAGCAAGTGGGCTTCATGGATGTGGAGATTGTAGGGTGGGAGCAGCTCCTCACCAGGTTTTGGCCAATGAGTGGTCGCAGTGTGTTGGTTTATAGGTTTGAAGTAAGTGTTTGAGTGAGTTAAGTGTTTGAGTTAAGTGTTGAGAGATGTGAAACCTGTAGTAATGTGTTTGCAAAGAGTATGAGTAGAAGTTGTGTGTTATTGGCAGGTAAGAATGGATGTTATTGTTTTACCGGTATTGGAACGATTAATGTGTAGAAGGTAACAGTATGACAGTAAAAAGTGTAACTTCCAGCCATAAATGAAGGCTTGTATATGTTTTTATAATGACGTTGTATGTGTTTTTACACTGCAGAAAAGTTTCTTTCTGTACCTGGGAGAGCAGAGTGAGAAGCAGCTTGTCAGTAAGAAAACAATAGAAGGTCTGGAGCTCACAGGAGGTTTAATCTCATAGTAATTGATAAATGACAATATGTAGCTCTGCTGCGGCAGGAAGGTTTTCTTTTTGTGACTTCTCTGGAAAGATTAGTTGAGGACTCTCTGTTTGTCATTTGAAGATTTTGTGTCTGAGAGCTATAAACGTAATCTCTGTGCAAAGTGTTGTACTCGGTCCATTGTTTTAGTGTTTGTATTTTCTGTTTGTGGACCAGTCAGATAGACGATAATCTGATGGCATCTGATGACTTCATGGGATTATGTAATCTATGATATAACTAATATGTCTGGGTTTTATTTGCAGGTTCTTGAAGGAGTATTGCTATACAGTATATAGTATGTGTATAACTTGTAATATAATGGATCCATTTAAATTGGTAAATGTAAATTGGGGTATAGAAAGAGAAAAATCCACGTGGTGATATTGATTACACCTTATAAGATTTGAAAAATAACCATGAGTTTTGTTTATTTCCACAGCTGTAGGAAAGTTTTGCCCTAATGAAAAGTTTTGTTTTTTTCACAGTTTGGCAGGAAGGATGGACACCGAGAACTTCAACTGTGTGAAAATGCCATTAATTGTCCATTTATATTTTAGGATTTGCACATGAAAGAGACATTTTTTTGATATGGTTAACCACAATTTTGTAGGCATTTCATGAAGCTTTTTAATTTTTTTTTTAAGTAGCTCCTTGTTTTGTTTTATTTTTAACATTTCTTTTGTGTGAATTATATGTTATGAATGAATGGGCCCATGTGTGTTTTATGTTTGTACATGTCTGTATTGTTATATGTTTTGTCTATCTTGTGATACCACAAGAAGGTTAGTAGGCTTTTATGGTCCCAAGGTTGCAGACGACTGACCTGAAGTATGACAGTACAAAGCCCTGGACTAAGGGGGTGGTGACAAATGACATAGAAAGGTGGGAGGAGAAAGGGAGAGTGACAGCTCCTTATGTTTGGAAATACCAGCCCTTTGTCCCTCCTAAAGACCTCATTGTCACTTGAAACCCTGAGAGGGAAATAAGATTGAGAAGTCTGAATTGTCTTCAGATGCCTACTTGGTGCTATATAAGTGGTATATCTGAATGCTGAATTGAATATATTTCACTGAAATTGGTTTTGGGATAAAAATTAATCAATATTGAAGTAATAAACTGAATGAGTTCAGAACGTTCAAGATTGTTTACAAACAAAACAATAAGGGTGGGTGAATTGTGTTGGGAAAATGCAAATATGTATGGATAACCATTACTGAGAAAATGCCTGCATTGGATATAGCTATATATGTATGTGTGTATATATATATCTCCAATACAGGATGATGGGTTTGCTTTACATGGGATGTATATTAACCTGAAATGGCCTTAATGACAGAGACAAATTTTATGAATATGACCAGTGTCACTTTATTCATTAATAACTTTTACCTATCCGGCTGATTCTGAGATTGTTTTCTCGTGACATATTGTACTTTACATTTCTGGTAAATTGGAGTCGATAATCATAACAAATCTTTATGAAAAAAACCCAAATAATGTGATAAAATTTGAAAAACTGCATTTTTCCAACTTTGAAACTTCTTTGCGTATACAGAAAGTGGTTATACCACATAAATTATATATTAAATAGCATTAGCAACATGTCTACTTTATGTTGGCGGCATTTATTAAACGATGTTTAATTTTTTTTAGACAATAGGAAGCTTAAAACATAAGCAGCAAATTTCCAAATTTTCAGTAAAATTTCAAAATCAGATATTTTTAGGGACCTGTTCAGGTTTAAAGTGTATTTGAGGGGCCTGTATGTTAGAAAGCCCCACAAAGCACCCCATTTCAGAAACTGCACCCTCCACACTCTGCAAAAGCACATCCAGAAAGTGTTTTAACCCTTTAGGGGAGTCACAGAAATAAAAGCTAAGTGTGTAAGAAATTTGAAAATTTTAATTTTCTGTGCAGAGATTTTATTGTAATCCAATATTTTTCATAATTACAAACCTATTACCAGAGAAATGCACCCCAATAATTATTGCCCCATTTCTGCAGTTTATAGAAATACCCCATATGTGACCCTATTGCGCTATTTGACGCAACCACAAGCCTCAGATATAAAGGAGCGCCTAGTGAATTTCAACGCCTCCGTTATATTTGGTCATTTCTGACTGTACCACTTCAGGTTGGCAGAGGCTCTGGGGTGCCAAAACCTAAAAAACACCCCTAAAGGGACACCATTTAGAAAACTACACCCCTCAAGGAATGTAACAAGGGGTGCGGTGAGCATTTGGACCCCACAGGTGCTTCACAGATTTTCCGAACAATATGGCGTGAAAAAAGAAAAATTTATTTTTTACACTAAAACGTTGTTCTAGCCTTCAATTTTTCATTTTCTTAAAGGGATAAGAGGAAAAAAAAGACACAAAATGTGTAGCGCAGTTTCTCCCGAGTACAGAAATACCCCACATGTGGCGATAAAGTGCAAGCGGGCGCAGGACGAGCCTCCAAAGGGAAGGAGCGCCAATTGGCTTTTGGAAGCTGAATTTCACTGGAAAGGATTTCAAGGGGCATGTCGCATTTACAGAGCCCTCGTGCTGCCAAGACACTGGAAACCCCCACAAGTGACCCCATTCTGGAAACTACACCCCTCAAGGAATCTAACAAGGGGCACAGTGAGCATATGGACCCCACTGGTGACGGGCACAAATGTGGAACAATGTGACGTAAAAGTAAAAAATTTCATTTTTTCACTTTCATGGCACAAATGTGCCCGTCATCAAGGGGTCCATATCCTCACTGCACCCCTTGTTAGATTCCTTGAGGGGTGCAGTTTCCATAATGGGGTCACTTGTGGGGGGTTTCCAGTGTTTTGGCAGCACGAGGGCTCTGTAAATGCGACATGGCGTTCATCATCCATTCTAGCCAAATCCAACCTCCAAAATCCAAATGGCGCTCCTTCCCTTCGGAGGCTTGCCCTGCGCCCACATGGCGCTTTATGTCCACATGTGGGGTATTTACGGACTCGGGGGAAATTGCTCTACACATATTGTGTTTTTTTCTCTTTTAACCCCTTGTGAAAATGATAAATTCAAGGCTAAACCAACATTATAGTGTAAAAAATGTAATATTTAATTTTCACGCCACATTATCCACATTTGTGCCCGTCACCAGTGGGGTCCATATGCTCACTACACCCCTTGTTACATTCCTTGAGGGGTGTAGTTTCCATAAAGGGGTCACTTGTGGGGGGTTTCAACTGTCTTGGCAACACAGAGGCCTTTTGAATGCAACATGGCCCCTTAAAATCCATTCCATCCAAATCCAGCCTTCAAAAACGAAATGGCGCTCCTTCCCTTCGGAGGCTTACCTGCACCCGCATGGCGCTTTATGTCCACATGTGGGGTATTTCCGTACTCAGGGGAAATTGCTCTACACATTTAGTGTTTTTTTTTCATCTTTTAGCCCCTTGTGAAAATGAAAAAATCATGACAAGATTAATGATTTAGAGTAAAAATTTTACAAAATTACACTAAATGTTGGTCTAGCCTTGATTTTTTCCATTTCCACAAGGGGTTAAAAAAGAAAATTAACACAAAACGTGTAGGGTAGTTTCCCCTGATTACGAAAATACCCCATATGTGGGCATAATGTGCCATATGGGCACAGGGCAAGCCACCAAAAGGACAGAGCGCCATTTAGAGGCTGGAATGGAGGATGGAGGCCATGTCGCAATTACAAAGCTCCTGTGCTGCCAGGTCAGTAGAAACCCCCGACAAGTGACCCCATTCTGGAAACTACACCCCATAAGGAATCTAACAAGGGGTGCAGTGAGGATATGGACCCCACTGGTGACAGGCACTTACGTAGAACATGTGCCGAGAAAATAAAAAATACAATTTTTTTCATTTTCACGTCCCAAATGTGGCCGTCACCAGGGGGCCATATCCCCGCTGCCCCCATTGTTAGATTCCTTATGGGGTGTAGTTTCCAGAATGGGGTCACTTGTGGGGGGTTTCTACTGTCCTGGCCGCACAGAGGCTTTGTAATTGCATCATGGCATCCTCTAATGGGAATGGCGGCCATACCTACTTAGCTGGGGAAAAGGGACAATTCTAATTTATTTGGGGGTATTAGGCCAATTATTAGTTTATAAGGTTGGAAATGACAGGTGTCCATCAAACTCAACCTGTGTTGATCCAGAGGAAGGCAAAAAACCCTCGTGAGGCAGACGACAGTAGCCTCATCACTGGGGAAAAATTCCTTCCCGACTCCATAATGGCGATCAGAATAATCCCTGGATCAGCGTGACCCCTGAAATAGGAATAAGGGACAGAATTTAGATAATGTAGAACCCCAATGACGTGTAGTACGCCTTGAAGCGATCCAGTATGCAGAGGCCGGGGGATCAGGACAGGTGTCACACTGGAAAATGGTGTCCTTCCTGATCCCCCTGTTACACCACACTCTGCACTTCTTCTGGGGTCTCCTGTTTTCCAGTGGGGGGGACGTCACCTGGAAAATGTTGCCCTGGTGCGATACGGGGTCCTTCATATCCAGAAGCGCTGGGTCCGCTCCATGGCTGCTAAATATTAGGGCGCTATTACTGCTTCTGATATGTTCGGATCGTGCCGCAAGCTACAGTAGCTCGGGCAGCGAGGGAACGGAAGAGGGGGGTGCTGGTATAAAAGTTATCCCCGTACAGGTACCTTTATCCAGCAGTGGGAAGATCAGTTCCCGGACGATCTTCCCACTTGTTCCGAGGATGGGGGGGGGCGGGGGCATCTGGGGCTGGATTTGGGTGTCCCTTTCTACATACACTCTTAAGTGCACGTGCACACTGCGGAATCGCGACAGATAACCCTTCGTGCATTCCACAGTTGGCACCTGCTGGCGGAGTGATGCAGACGCACGTCTCCGTCCGTGTCATAGACTCCATTCTATGCACGGGCGGATTCCGCTCTCCGTCCAACGTGTTCATTCTTTGGACGGACGACGGATTCCGCCCGTGCATAGAATGGAGTCTATGACACGGGTGGAGACATGCGCCCGCATCAGTCCGCCGGCGGGTGCAAGCTGCGGAATGCACAAAGGGTTATCCTTCGCCATTCCGCAGTGTGCACGTACCCTAAATCTGTAAGTGTACCCTGAGGTACTCTCACACAGTTTGTAGAATTTCACGCCATACCGTGATCTCTTATTGGGACGGTACTGGCGGAAAAGACGTGTCTGGGGTGCAGCGTACGCTACGCTACCCCCCAGACATGTCACTGGATGATGAGGATGATGAGGATGAATGGAGGAAAGAAGGATCCCCCCATTCATCCTCACTGGCTGTTTCGGTGTCGGAGGCAATAATAACATATCCCTCTGACGCCGAAAACACTCTGGGGGCCATCTTTATACGGGGATTGGTATATGGGGTATGTAGTGGTGTAGTGTCAAACTTTATTCAATGTAGTGTGGTGTAATGTAGTGTTTTTTACGTGTTTTTTTTACAGTAAGTATAAAAAAAAACCCTATGCCAACAAAGGAGTTGCTGATAAATGCCGCACTTATGTGCGGCACTTATCAGCAGACCGTGGCAGTAGAATATAGAAAAAAAACACCCTACGCCAAAAAGGAGGAGTTGCTGATTAGCAGCGCACTTTCGTGCGATGCTGATCAACACTCAGCGGCGATAGGGTGCGGAAAATAGAAGAAAAAAAAATTGGAAAAAAAAATTTTTTTTTCTATATTCTGAATATCCCTGTAGCTGCTGATAAGTGTATTACACATATCAGCCGCTAGGGGGCAGCAGAGCGCAAAATCTGGAAAATGACGAGGCTGGAGCCGAAAATAGCCGAAAGAAGACGACGGGGAACGGCGGAAAGACCCGAAGACCGAACGGAATGACGGAGGACGCCGCGAACCCGGAAGACGCCGATCAGGAGCCCGGGACAGGTGAGTAATGTACAAATACCTGCTCTGGACCCCTCCGCTACCTAGCTGAGGGGTCCAGGGCAGGTATTTATTATTTTGCTGGACTCTGATCGCCGTGCCACCGGCCCGTGGCACGGTGACCACCATTACTTTTTACAGTAATGGCGGTCGGTGCCGTCCTCGGACAGCACCGACCGCCATTTTTTTCCGGGTCATCGGGTCACCGATGACCCGGAAAGGTTCCGATCGCCGCTATTGGCTGATCTGAATTGATCAGCCTATAGCGGCGATCGTAAGCACGGGGGGTGTTAACCACCCCCCGTGCCGAGAAGCTATGATGGCCTGCTATGATTTATAGCAGGCCATCTTCCCCGACCGCTGTGTGTGAACACGCAGCGATCGGGGAAACATCGGGCGTAAATTTACGCCCTGATGCGCTAAGTACCAGGGCGCGAGGGCGTAAGTTTACGCCCGATGTCGTTAAGGGGTTAAAGGATATGTGTGTATACTCTTGATTTGTTTATTCATCCAATAGACTGAAGTCATATACTATATGTTTAGTTTGTATGCTTGAAATTTAACAATGTTGTTTGACGATAAACATGTTGGTAATGGGATTAGGTAGATAGCCATTGTTACATGTCCTTGCTATCAACAGAAACACTTTCCTGGGCAGAGATTTGATTTGTTGTTTTTTTTTGGACATTTGGATTTTTATTTTTAAGTTCTCCATTTGATTAAGGAATGCGTGACCACCATGAAAATGCACAGGACTTTATACAGAGTTTACAGAGACTTCACAAATGACCTTCTGTTCTCATGTGACTGAGTCTAAAGCCACCATGTTTCCTATCTGCTGTGGATTTGTTGATTCATTCCTATTTGGATTTTGACCCCTCTTAAAACTCAGCAAGTGCAGAGAGCCTGAAGAGCTGACATCCAGAGATCTACAGTGTCTCCAAGGTGCCAAGATGATGCACCAGTGAAGGAAGACCATGTACCTGGAACAACACTGCTAAAGGGGCTCTACAGTCTGCACCTCCAGCCATACCTGCAACCCCCTGATCCATCACCAGAGATACATAGGGGAGGGGAGGAATGAGACAGACTTCTGAACATGTAGAGTGGGGGCAGATGCCTACTGAGGGTCTGTCCTTTGGCCAACCATGGAAGTAGTGACGTTACCTGAGCAATAGGCCCCTGTGGCGAGGGCACAATAATCCCCTTGCTTCCCTGCACCTGAGATTGGGGTCTAAGAAGATCAGAAGAAAGAAAATTCCCACCAGAATGGATATTGTAATGTACGGACATTTGATTTTTCTTTTTTTGGTTTTAAGCCCAGCTGTGACCAGTTTCTGTTTGTAGCAATCGACCAATGTAAGAGAAAATAGGAAGTGAGCAATCACATGGTTAAATGAGGATGATATCAAAAGAATGTGTAAATGGCGTCACAAAGAATGTTTTGTAACTTACTTACATCACATCAATAAGACAAGGGGTGGAGTGTAACCGGATGGGTTCATTTCAGAAAATTAAAGTGTCTTATTGATGTAATGAGAAGGAATGTATTATTTTAATGTCTTGTGTGTATATATATATATATATATATATATATGTATATATATTTATTCGTATGGCTATGTGTGTAGAAGTCATTGTAGTTGTGTGTGTGTATGTATACTGTCACACCTATGTCAACTGTCCAGCCATATACCTTCACAATAGTGTAAACATTGGAGGATACAGTTGTTTGTTGCTATTGTTGTATGGCTGAAAGAACCTTGTAGCTGTAATTGTAAAACTTGGTCCCCATTGTGCTTGGTAAATATGTACAAGGCCGGAGAAACATCAGATAACTTCCATTCATGGTCATCAGTGGTCTACATAGACATACAAGCACATCACCCCCCACCCAAACTTACTATAAAGGCGGGGGTATGTAGCTTCGAGCCAGCCTCAGCTGGGACCATGGATGGAAGGTGCCCAGCACCCTGGTGGTCATCGAGGGAAATGGGCGTATATTAGACCAAAATATACAAAGGGGCTCCCCATTTCATTGTGGATAAAACAACTATGCATCTGTACCATCTGTAACTACAGCTAAGTATTGTTCTTTGTATTAAATACCTTATTTTTCTATAATTCTGTGTGGTTATAGCCTTCTCCGACTATTATCAAAAGCAACCGGCTACAGTAAGGAAAACCTTTTACGTCCCCCTAGGGCACTATTACATGCAATCATTAGATCGCTTACACTGGTTAATGCTAAGCCCATGCATAGCATTGATTATTAGCGTCCTGTTCATAGAGTCTTCCTGAGGCAGTCTCCAAGAGAAAATCCCTGCAGTCACACTAACAAAATGCAAAAATTGTTGCTAAATAGAAAGAGCATTGTGATACACCTTTGCTTTAAAGAAAAAGGAATATTTCAGGCTGCTTCATTTAACTTATGAAATTTTTATATTGACTGAGGTTCAGACCCCACCCGAATAAGCCTGGGGAGATCCGCGAACATTCTCTCCTAGGTCTGTGACACGTAACCTGCACGAACACATAATGTAAGTTTATGAAGCCATCTAGGTTTCATAGACATAGAGCGGGAGAGGAATGTGTGGCAGTTTTCTGCTCTCTCTACTCATTTCACTGGAGTGTGACCAATGAAAAATCTAGACACATATCTAGAACATGTCAAAGTTTTTTTTTAT
Organism: Dendropsophus ebraccatus; assembly: GCF_027789765.1. Taxonomy (NCBI): domain Eukaryota; kingdom Metazoa; phylum Chordata; class Amphibia; order Anura; family Hylidae; genus Dendropsophus; species Dendropsophus ebraccatus. Next base: position 22,779,246 of record NC_091457.1, on the reverse strand, counting down.
TGACAGATATGCTTACAAACAAATCACCAGATAAGACCAACAAAACTTCAGTGAACAATGGTTATTTTAATGTAGACGAAAAGTAAGATGGACTTTGAAAATTATTTTCTCTGGGGGGCTGTACTATCTTCAGTCCAACACTGGCAGACACAGCAATAAATGGACCCTATAGCAGTCTGGGGTTTCTTTATTCTTCTACCTATCTGTTACACAACAAAGGATATTTGTGGCTTTAGCTTTCCTTTATATTTGCTAATGTGGGGTCTGCATGGAGAAAGAGAAAGACTTATGCAGTATTTGTCCAGAGACCCCATAATAGCCACCTCCTCGAACCCTATGATATGTATATTCTTGTGTAGAGATGAGCGAAGCAACAGAAAATTCAATTTGGGTTGGATTTGTGAATATTCGCCAATCAAATGCAAATTAATCTTGTTAAAACAGCCAAACTATGGAAGCTACAATAGTGGGACTATTACAGAGTAGCAATTTTTTTCAACAAATGTTGCTGTTACAAGTGTCAAAAATTGGTAAATGACAATTAAAAAAAAAATGTTAATCAGCCAGTCAATCGTTAAATTTCAGCCATGGACAGCAGTGGACCTCAGTGGATCAGCGGCGCAATATTAATTTTCTCGCAGGACAGCAGTCCATATTGGTAAATGAGCGGCGTAAAATAACACTTTCTCCCAGGAGAGCACTAGACATTGGTGGATCAGCAACATCAAATCAGGAGCTCTCTTTTTGTAGGCCCTGGCAAGCAGAATTGGGTCTAAGACACCACAGGAAATGGGACAGAGGAAACATCCTGACCTTGCCATTAAATGATGGTGGCACTACTCCGGGATGACCCTTCAGTTGACTGCTCTCTCTGGTATTGGCTACTGCCTTCTGTGGAGCTTGAACTTTAAAGGATCCAGTGAACAATCTCAGCCTGGCTAGTGTTCCCCTGCCCACTAGGTGTAACTGGTAGCTGAAACCGTCTTCCAATAGGGATTGGATCACCACTCTCCTGACTCCTCCACTGGCATCACCCTGTGTGTCACCTTAGCCGCTGACACTGCCATATCCTGAGAAGAGCCTGATTGCAGACGCTGTCTTCACTAAAGAAAGTGAATTGGTATTACACACTATGAGGGCACACTTTAAGTTTGGCAGACGAACGTTCAATTCACTGATCCCAGAGAATTGGTAAATTGGTATAACAAAGTTATTGGGGGGGAGGGGGGATTTATTCACCAAAAAAGTTGTATTTTTTGGTGGAAAATGGTCACATGCAGATGAATTTATTCAGGACATCAGGACATTTTCCGCCCGTTGCGCCAAGGGGGTTCAATTTATTATTTTTCTCACTAAAAAATAAGGAAACCTATGCCATCTCAGAGCTTCTTTCCATGTGCACACTGGTGCACACAGGATTTATGTGAGGGCTTTGCGCCTCTACATAAATCAACGAAGCGTCTGCGCTGCAGGGACATTTTTAAGCCCAGTGCAGAAGACTGTGTACTTATTAAATGTCCCCCTATGAGTTTACTGCACCCAAGGAGTCAATAATATAGAATTTTATTTTCACTGGTCCCAGTTACTTCGTATAATGCACAACAGGCACTCAGTTACTTGGTAAATTGGATACTGGCTTGACAGCTCCCACAGAAAATCACCCACCATCAACCCACAATCCACCATCCTCTCCTCTCTGTCCCTATATCTCACTATTGCTCTCCGTATTTTTCTCTAACTTCCTGCTACGATCTTGCTCTCTCCTCCACACACAGCCGACTGCCCACCTCTAGGAAGCAAATTACCTTATATAGGGGGTGAGGGAGGATTGCTGACATCACATTGGGGTTTGCAGGTGATTGGACAGGTACTAGGAAATAAAGATTGTACTGTGAGCTAACATGATCGGCCGCCATCTTGCCCGCCATTTTTGGTGAATTTGGTTAATGAATCTCTGTGAATTTGCCTCGCTCATCTCTACTCTTGTGGTTGGATATTCTAGGCTTTACTATACTAGCCTGATGTCACAAAATTTGTGTGCAATTTTTGTTTCCTCGTCATTTTTATTGATCTGTTTTTATGCAACATTTGCATTAAAAGTTCCATATAAAATGTATTTCAATGGACTGTAAATGTAGCCCATAAGTGGTGCTGTTACCCGACAGTGAATCTTTATGTAGCTTTGACCTTATTAGAGTTATGAACAACCTATAAAAGTAGGTGTCAAGGCCGACGTTTTGGAAGTAAGTGTACAAGAAAAGCCCCACTACTACACTCTCCAGCATTTCTCTGCCTGCACATACTTATACATAAGTGTCTTTATACTCTCTATCATCTCCCGATTCCTCAAACTGTAAACTATAGGGTTAATAAGCGGCGTTAACACTATGTAGATTAAAGACTTCAACTTGTTGTCATTCTGAGCGTTTTTTCCAGACGGCACTATATAGATGGCGATCAGCATGCCATAATAAACGCAGACCACTAGCAGGTGAGAGCTACAGGTGGAGAAAGCCTTCTTCCGTCCAGACATGGATGAAATCTTGAAAATGGTAAAGAAGATGCAGATGTAAGACGCAACAATCAAAAGAAATGGAAAAAAGATACTAAGCAAAGCAACAACAAGATCTTCCCACAATAGAATAAAATTGTAAGAAGTTGAAATTTGAAGAATTTCATCAATGTCACAAAAGAAATGGTCAACGACGTTGGAGCCACAAAACTCCATCTGGACTATAACTATCAGTTCACTTGAAATAAGGAAACAGGAAAAGATCCAAGAGACACTCACAAAGTACAGACAGTTCTTAGTATTTATGATGGCGGCATAGTGTAATGGGTAACAGATGGCAAGATATCGATCATAGGACATAACTGTTAGGATGTATAGCTGAGCTATCAGGAGGAAGGTATGTAAATAATATTGGAGAATACATCCAGTTAGAGATATGTGACCGCCTCCCCATAGAATCACATGTAACAATGCCGGTAAGACGTTGGATGTGAGTAATACATCAGCTATTGCTAGATTCTTAAGGAAGAAGTACATGGGACGTCTAAGTTGCTGACTGACTGATACCGATACAATGATAAGAAGGTTTCCAACCAGTATGGCTATGAAAATTAGAAGGACGAATAAGAAGAACACAATTTTATAATTGTAAAGGTTTTTGAATCCTTGAAGAAAAATCTCATTTACGGAGGTGGCATTGTCCTCACACATCTTCCTGGTACATAATAATAAGTCCTCCAGATCTGTGAAAGTCAAGAAATTTAAATATTTAGATCATGACAGTAAAGTATAAGAAGAAAGGAACAAGTTTAAAAGTTGCACTTGCACGTGGGTTCTTAAACCATGGGGGTCAATGAAGTCAGAGGTGTGTAGATGACAATTGATAGACAGTATGATTTACATCCACTTAATTAAAAATACTGCCCCTCGGAAACTCTGCAAATATGCCACCTGAGGTTATAAACTCATTTGGCCTCATGGCAGAAATAGCCCTGACCTTAAATATAGGGTGCGGAGAGGAAATAGTAATGCCTGGTACAGACAGGTCAACAGACATTCTGCATTAGAAGACATCACTATCATTAGAAATGAGCAAATTTACAGTAAGTTTGGGTTTGTCTCAAACTAAACTCTCGGCATTTGACTCTCAGTAGCTGGAAATGATGGATAAGCCATAGGGTTGTCTGGAAAACATGGATACAGTCATAGCCCGAGGGCTGCATACAGCCTCTTTAGCCAACGGGAGTCAAATGCCAAGTGGCCAGGCTCAAGCAAACCAGTACATACTGTAAGCTTGCTAATTTTTATTCATCATACATAGGTTCATACGAAGTATTTTGGTCAACATTTGGTCCCTAATTTTTGCCAATGCCAGAAAAAGGGCTAATTTTAAAATTTTAGTTTTTCTCTGTGTTGCCCGAATATACCGACTATAATACTAAATGTGAACCCAGTCCCAATGTTATGTAAGGCAGGAGTAATGGGCTATCTTATATAACTCTGGTAAGAACATTAGGATAAATTTGTATTTTAGCATATTTATGATCCAAAACATTGCTTTCCTAATATAAAGTACAAAATCAAGGTTAAAGGTGTGCAAAAGTAGCTGTAATTTTTTTAGAAATTTAAAAATAATTCTACACCATTGCATTCTGTATAAGGATGGTCCGAACCTGTCGAGGTTCGGGTTCGTATGAACCCGGACTCTCGGCAATGATTCCCGCTGTCTAGCCGCTCCGTGCAGCGGGTGGATACAGCGGAAGGACCGCCTGGAAAACTGGGATACAGCCTATGGCTATGGCTGTATCCCAGTTTTCCTGGCGGTCCTCTTGCTGTATCCACCCTCTCCACGGAGCGGGCAGACAGCGGGAATCATTGCCAAGAGTTCGGGTTTGTACGAATCCCTAATTCTGTAGACCAGTGTTTTTCAACCTCAATCCTCAAGTTTATTTCAGGATTTGCTTAGTGTTGCACATGTAATATAAGTATGGTCAGTGCATCAGGCATTGCCCAAGCATTGTTTAAATGGCATATGTTCAAAGCAAGACCTTAACCCCTTAACGACGCATGCCGAGTATACCCGTCATGCCGCCATTAAGGAGATGCAGAGAGGGCTGCAGGCGCCGCCCCTCTCTGCAGCGCGCATCACCCGGCTGTTATGCAGCGTACGGCTAATTAGCTAGTTAGATGCAGCTGTCTAAGATGACAGCTGCATCTAACCAACTATTGCAGCCCATCCCTGGTGTCTAGTGGGGAAGATCGCCCCCAATGCAATCGTGGAGGGGCGATCCCTTCTGCTTACTGGGCCGGGCCTCAAGGTCTGTATGACGTTAATCCCGGCTCGGCAATAGATTTCTTCTGGCTCCAGAAGCCCTAAGCAATCTATCACTGATCTCCTGGATCAGTGTATTGTAATTACACTGCAGTGGTCTCTATGAGAGATCACTGCAGTAATAATAAAAGGCCCCCTGGGGGACTAAAAGTTAAAGTAAAAAAAAAAAATCATCAATTAAAATCCTCTCCCCTGATAAAAGTCTGAATCACCCTACTTTTCCTATTTTATAAATAAAAATAAATAAATAAACAAAATATACATATTTGATATCGCTACATGCATAATCACCCGAACAATTAAATGATCACATTCTTGATCTCGCACGGTTAATGGTGTAAGCGCAAAACCCCGCCAAAGTGCAAAAAAAAAAAATTGTAATAAAAAGTCACATATATGCAATCAAGGCACCAATAGAAAGTACAGATCATGGCACAAAAAAATGACACCTCCCACTGCCCTATAGACCAAAAAATAAAAGTGCTATAAGGATGGAATAGAGCAATTTGAAGAACTTTTTTTTTTTAAAGGTTTTTTTTTAAAGCCACCAAATAAAATAAAAGTTGTACAAGTTACATATCATTGTAATCGTACCTATTTGAGGAACATAAATAACATGTTAATCGCCATGGGGCAAACGGTGTGGACACAAAACCACCCCAAATAAAAAAAATTGCCCTTTCACTGCAGAAACAATTTTTTTTCCGGTTGTGAAGCATATTTTATGGAAAAATTTAACCTGTCATTGCAAAGTACAATTAGTGTCACAATAAAAAGGGCTCATGTGGGTCTGTAGGTGAAATAATGCAAGCGCTATAGCTTTTAAAACACAAGGAGGAGAAAATGTAAGAGCAAAAACTAAAATTGGCTCCGTCCTTAAAGGGTTAAAGGGGTTGTGTCATCATTAAAATTCTTTCTAATTTATAAGCATACTGTTATAGAGCAGGAACAATGAAACAGATTGATATTTATCTTTGTGGGAAAAGATTCAGCAGAACATGTAACTTACTGAATTAAATGTGTCACTCAATGATAGGACCTCCCACTGGACTCCTAAATGTTGAAAGATCAAAAATTTTAATCAATAAATCACAAGTTTTACTTAACCTTTCCCCACAATATATATACACACTCTTCCAGCTCTATAACATGATGTTGATAGATCAGAATACATGTATGTGTTCCCTTTAAGAATTACATTTGAGAAACACTACACTATTCAGATTTTTTCAGATGTAAGTAACACCATAATGTTGTTGTTTCAATCTAGTCACCTCATTTACATACCGTAAGCAAGTTGAATTTCCAAAGCTGATCTTGAATAAATGAGATAATAGTTTCTTATTGAAAATGGATTTTTTATGGATGATAAATAACTTGCAAAAAATAAAATATTGTATAGGTACATATGGAAAAAAATAAAAATAAAAAATCTGTTGCGTTAGTGTCCTTGGGTGCTAGGTTTTTATACCTTGCTCCGCACACCTGACACACGCCATTGATTATATAGCCTGGTTTGTAACATATCAGTCAAATCCTTGTGGGTATAAATATATGAAAAAACAACAACATATAAATCCCCTGTGTATATGGGAGAGAAAACAAGAAATGCAATTATCCTTGTTAATTAAAACATGTAAAAGAAGAAAAAAAAAGAGAAATGTTTATACTCATTTTATAGATGTCTTCACGCACCTGAGGATCCATTTTTGGTTTAATTTAGATGAAAATTACTGATCCAATAATGAAGTGTGAATGAGACCTCTAAAGTCAAAAAGATTTGTGATTACAAATCGTGAGATATAGCAGTAATATGTCAGCGATGAGTACTTTAGGTCATTTGGTGATTGATAATGTTTTTATAATTTTCGTTTTGTAATGTACTTTATGCATCTCCTTCTACTTTGCCCAAATGAGAAATGTAGACGAGGAAATCAGTACATCGGCTAAATTTATCGCAGTGTGTTGTGGGGCACACCTTTATTAAATCAGGGCATTGTAATAACTTTTATCCATGACCTCTTTTCTAGACACGTTGTGCAAAGATTTTACAACTTTTCACAGTGCTGACAAAGACATCAGGCTTAGTAATCATTAAAAGAAATCTCTCACTAGGTTTATTCCACCTTAAGGCTATGTTCACACTGCGTATGATTCCGTCCGTAGATCGTACGCCGCCGTACATGTGCGGCTGAAACTATGGGCGTGGGAAAAATAGACATGCGGCCGGATGTGTACGAACCGCGAACATACGCCCGCAGTACAGTACAGTACAGTCAAAGCGATCTGAGGCAGGTCGTTTACTTGGAAATCTTCGCCCAGCCCCGTAAACCACACAGAACCTTTTGGATCGAAAAATCAAGTTCAATTTGGCTGAAATAAGTACTTCGTACGGGACCGCATGGAAATCCACGGCTGTGAGTTTCAACATTTCTGTCCCCAAACAATGGTCTTGTTCATTTTTCACTACGCCGTATACAATCCAACCGTAAGCTCATACGTAGTGTGCACTGTGCGGACGTATATCGTATATTTTCAAACGAACGCATCAACCTCAAAACTACTTGCGTATATTCGCGGTTCGCACTACGGACGGAATCATACGCAGTGTGAACATAGCCTTAATGAGAGCAGCATAAACTAGTGACAGAAATGCTGAACAGATCTGTTCAGCCATTCTCCTAATATGCAGGAGAATAGGATTCTTACCACACTCCTCCCCCGCTCTGCAGCTGCTGAATGACACAGCATGAATAGATAACTGTCAATCAGCAGCTGGTGGGCGGAGTTTTCAGCTTCATTTAAGTAGTGAGGACTACTGGGCTCATGCATATAATGGAGAGGGATCATCCACTGACTTCACTGGAGGCTAGTTTTGAAAGTAGGGATTACACACAGGGGCATCTACTAAAGGGGGGTCTACACAGTAGAGCGCCATTTACCAAACTGTAGACTACACTGGGGGTTATGTACTAACAAGGGGGACTACACAGGGGGTCATCTACTAAAGGGGATTAAATGAAAAAAAGGAAGAGCAACTCATCGGGTTACATGTATCTAAAATTTAGATCTGATCGGGTTGTGCACAGCTTCAACCACCTGTAAAAGCATAGTATATAGAAGTAGTACAGGCCGCAGCTTCAGAGTTTTTGAACCGTACTTCATAGAATGATCAATGATCCAATATCCAAAAAAGCTTTTTAGATAGAAGTACTTTTTAATAGTAGTTGTCCAATACAGTAATACAATAGAATCAAGGCATCTGCTAAACAGTAGTGAACACTGGGGACCATCTACTTAAGGGGAACTACACAGGGGGCCATCTACTAAAGTAGGGACTACATAGGGGGCCATTTACTAAAGGGAGGGATCTACTAAATGGGCGACTTCACAAGAGGGAGCCATCTAGTAAAGGGGGAACTACACTGGGGACCATTTACTAAAGGGGGGACTACACAGGGGGCCATCTGCTAAATGGGGGACTACACAGGGGGCCACTTACTAAAGAAAGAAAGAGACAGGAGCGGGCCATCTATTAAAGAGTAGACCAAACTGGGGGCCATTTACCAAACGGGACTACACAGAGGGTCATCTACAAAAGGGGAGTTTCATAGGGGTCCATCTACTATAGGGGGGCCTAAACAGGGGGCTATCTACTATAGGAGGACCAACATAGGCGACCATATACTATAGGGGTCCTACACAGTGGACCATCTACTATAGGGGATTAAAAAGAAAATGCAATATAGCAAATGTTGTGGGGGGATTCCGTCTTTATTAAATGCACTTTACGGTAAAACTAACATGTTATCACTATTCTCAAGGTCAGTCCGAATACAATGATACCCATTTATACATAGCTTTTGTAATAATTTACTATTTTTAACCCTTTAAGAACAGAGCCAACTTTCGTTTTTGCACTTCTGTTTTTTCCGCCTTGTTTAAAAGGCCATAGTGCTTGCATTTTTTTCGCAACCCCAATTGAACTTCACAATGACACACTTAATTTCAATGGATTGTATGCAATGCGATCAAAAATCTGCAATTTTGCACTTTGATTTTTGCGCTTATGCCATTTACCGTGCAATATCAGAAATGTGATAATTAGTTTGTGTGAATTTGCATGTGGTGATAGCAAATATGTTTATTTATTTTTAAATTAGAAGGGGTGATTTAAACTTTTATTATGGGGCAGGATTTTTTAATTATAAAAGAAAAAAACTTTTTTTTAAACACAGTAATTTGTAGTTTCCCTAGGGAACTTCTGGGATCAATGCCCTGATATATATGTACTGCATTGATCTATGCAATTGGCACTCGATTACTAAGGGCTGATAAAGCCTATAGTAAACAATTGCCAAGCCAGGATCGATATCAGAGCATCCCTAAGGCCAGGCCTGGCAACTATACCTGATCAGCCTCTCCTGATCAGAACGGGGTAGGCTGATCATCACACTAGACCACAATGAATTACTTTTTAACTGCATTTAGTTTTGACAACAGCATTTAAATAATTAATTAGCCGGCACAAACAATCAGTCATATGATAATAACTAATAGCTAATAACTATGGCCTGGTTCAAAGAGGGCTCACGTGGTGAGTCCTCTCTGTACCCTCTTAATGGCAGCATGACGGGTAAACCTGTCATCTGTCGTTAAGGGGTGAAGCAATAAAATCAATCCACAAGAGAGAGACAGCGTCACTCACCCATCAAAGCGCAAATTCTTTATTACAGGATAAAAAGCAGGGTATCTCAGGAGCGTTCCACTGACAGCAGCTTCTCGAACTTCACATCACTTGAGTCGGATGAAGCAATACGTTTGCGAAACAACCTGGAATGCTCCTGGTGTAGATGGGAAGTTTTGATCGTTTTTTTTTTATTTTATTTTTTTAATCCGATATATAATGTAATAAAAACAAGGAATCCTGGCTTTTCCCCCCCTTTTCGTTTACACTCTTCACAGTGCAAGAACAATAATGTTATATCTTAATAGATCGGACAATTCCACACATGGCCATACCATATATGTGTACCAGTATGTGAGAAGGAAATACATAAAAAGCAACTTTTATTTGGTAATCCCTAAAAACATCTCCATCAGGTTTGTAAAAAAATACAATCGAATATATCTCTGTGAATACCGATAGCTCCAATATTATGTCAAGGGGCACTGTCCGTCAGTTTAAATAATGTACTGTTCCCCCTTCATACACTATGACCCTGTTAATTCACTGTGCCCCCTCATGAGGTGTAATGCACTGTGCCTCCACTGTCAATGAGGTAAAATAATCTGTGCCCCTTAATGCACTGTACACCCCCTCTTGATGAGGTGTTATATACTAGCCCCCCTTAATGAGATATAAACACAATGTCATTAGATATCTGTAGTATTCATTGCCTACCAAGAATGAACAGCTGAATAATAGTTATAATATTAATGAACATAACTGCATCAAATAAAATGTATGACATCAGTATCCCACTGGATCCAATAGAATGTACTGTATAACGTCAGTATTCCACTGGATCTTATAGAATGTATTGTATAACATCAGTATTCTGCTGGATCTGATAGAATGTATTCAGGGTCGGATTAAAGGGAGGGCACCAGGGGCACGTGCCCCGGGGCCTCCACCACTTAGGGGCCCCCACCAGCTCGAACCCTAGCAGAACGGTGCTGCTTACCCAGGATATCAGGCCATATAATAGGGCCCTAACACAGTGGGCAACAGCGCGCAGAAAGTGGTGTGTTCTCACATATTGCGTTATTAACACAAACACAATGTGGGAATACACTCTGATACTTAGTCCACCCCCCCCCCTCTGCTCCTGTCTCTAGGGCCTGGCATCTTCCCCTGTACTGCAGCCTCTAGTGACCACGTGCAGAACAGAGGAGGATGCTGACCCATACAGCAAGGAGCGAGGAGGGGCCTGTGCTAATTAATCTACAGTAAGCAGCCATCTGTATAGATCGGGGTATAGTTTATTTATCTATTTGGGGGGGGTGGGGGATTGGCGCCCGGGGCCTCCACCAACCTTAATCTGGCCCTGATTGTATTGTATAACGTCAGTATTCCACTGGATCTAATAGAATGTACTGTTGTTAGGACTCGGGCCATGCGTTCGACTCCTGACACCGCTGATGCATGCGGTCAAAGCATACATAACCGCTCAGGCCAATTGCTGCGGGCGCGACGTCGGCGCCCATAGCAGCTGGACTGCTTCTTGTGTTTTTTACCAACTCAGCTTTGCTATTCTGTGTTGTAGCAGAGGCCAGAGTTCCACTCCCCTGGCAGAGCAGCATAGGTGTTGTGTGTGTTTAAGCTGATTGTAGATTGACAGCTGACACTGCCAATCAGCTGTCAGTAATTTGAGTCTGGGGCCTATAAGTATCCTCCCCAGTCTACTATGCCTTGCCTGTGAAAGTTCCTGGCTTGTCTGGTGATACTTGAGCTAGCATTCCCTGCATTTCATATTCTGGTTACCTGACCTCTGGTTTTGACTATTTGACTATCCCCTTGGACACGACTTGGTACTTCATTGCTCGGCTGGTTTTGACTTGGTTCTCTGACTTTTCCTTATTGTGTGTGTATTGTCTTGTATTGTTCTGTGTATCCACTTTAGTAAGATCAGGGCCTGCCTTCAAGTTGTCCGTTTGCTGCTAGAGCATCTGAGGCAAGCAGGTAGGGGCAGTGGGGCGGGTGCCAGCTTCAGGGTTCACCTGTCCTTGTGTCTCCCTGTCCCAATCCTAACAACTGTGTAACACATCAGTATTCCACTGGATCCAATAGAATATACTGTATAATGTCAGTATTCTGCTGGATCTGATAGAATGTACTGTATAACGTCAGTATTCCACTGGATCCAATAGAATGTACTGTATAACGTCAGTATTCCACTGGATCTTATAGAATGTATTGTATAACATCAGTATTCTGCTGGATCTGATAGAATGTACCGTATAACATCAGTATTCCACTGGTTCTAATAGAACGTACTGTGTAACACATCAGTATTCCGCTGGATCTATTAGAATGTACGGTATAACGTCAGTATTCCGCTGGATCTGATAGAATGTACTGTGTAACATCAGTATTCCGCTGGATCTGAGAGAATGTACTGTATAACGTCATTATTCCACTGTATTCAATAGAATGTACTGTACAATGTCAGTATTTCACTGGATTCAATAGAATGTACTGTATAACGCCAGTATTCCGCTGGATCTGATAGAATGTACTGTGTAACATCCAAGACAAAATATGCAGGAGACAGCACCTCAAAAAAAGGGAGGAGTTTATTCACACCAATGCAACGTTTCGGCAAATTTACAGCCTTTCTCAAGCAGTGACAGAAACACAGTGAATCAGCCCAGTATAAATGTGGTCAAACTGTGATGCAAGTGATTAATCAATTAACACTCAATTTCATATATCATAATAAAATACAGTGAGTATAAGGTATTCAGGTCATACAAACAACAGTGACATGCTTAATAAATGTGTTTGGCACAATAATTGTGTAATAGAAAGTGCCGATTCTGGCCAATTCATGTACAAATAAAGTAATGGTGAACCCAGTGTCGCATGTGTATCTAGTAATCATAATGAACAAACATAAACAAACACAGACCACGAGGGTTAATACATACATGAAAGCAGGTACCGGGAACTTGGTGACGTCAGTAGATGGCGCCAGCGTCCCTCACTGCCAGACACCACACGCCGCGCCCGCGAGGACGAGAGACACATCATGTGATCATTTCCTCCGCTCATGTGACCATCACGTGACCATTAGTGAATCTCAGCCCGCGCACGCGCATTGTGGGAGCCCGGACAGCGGAGGGCGTCCACGCCTTCACCACGACACAGAACGCCATCTTGGTTAAAGGAAAATAGCCCACAGTGTATCAGGCAACACTTGCCACCACAATTAAAAGTAAAAAAGGAAGGGAAACGGAAGACATAAATTATAATAAAGGAAATTATAAATCTAAGGGCTTAAAGTGAAAGAAAATTAAGGCTTAAGTTACCAACCAAATACTTAAAGCTTAATGCTCCATAGAGTGGATATACAACAATCCTGGATCTGAGTGTTAGCATGGCCAAATAGCATGCCAAACGGGGTATGCAGGGACATACTGGGCGAGTTCCACCCCCCGGTCGTTAACCACTATAGGTGCCAAGAGCATCAATAAGATCACGTCACGGGGCACACCCCCAGACTACCCGTAACCACAAGGAGTCCAGGTTAGTGGGGTGGCTGAGCCTTTCAGTCCCCACTTGTTGACCCCTATAGACACTGGCCCACTCGCGTTGACCCAGTTGAGAAAGGGATGGACAAGAGTAACTCTAAATTACAACATTGGAGATTATATAAGCAATATAATTAGAACCTTTATTGTGGTCCCAAAATTGCCCATTACATCCATCCAGTGCCTACAAAAAAAAACATGACCAAGTTCGCGCCAGACCGAAGATGGCAAAAAAAATGGATGAAAAAATGTTCCCTTTAATGGTTCCTGAAGCATGTGTAACCTTCCCTCGTAGAGGAATTCATCCACATCAGAAATTCTGAAAAGAAGCCAGAGAGAGGTCATAAATCTCATGAAATCATGAACCAAAACATCAGTAAAGAATTATCTATTCAAATTATATTTGGAATACCAAAGTATAAGATAGATGAGTAATAGTAAACAGTGAAAAATGTGTTTCCATCAGTACTCATATCACGGAATAAAGCAGGGGAATAGAAGAAAAAAAGGAAATCCAGATTAGAAGAGAAAGAGAAGAAAAGAAAAATAGAGAACACATCGGCTAAAATAATTAGAGGCACCTTCAAGACCTCATAGCTGGTGTAATTTTAAAGTCCACATTCATTCCCATAGGCGAGAGGGCATTTAACTTGTAAATCCACTCCAACCCACATCTTTTGAGTCTGGTCTGCCGATCCCCTCCTCTTCTTGGTTTACTGATTTGGTCAACAATGGCAAAACGTAAATCATTCACGGAGTGACCACATTCAGAGAAATGCTTAGGAACAGAAAGTTAAATTTTTTGGGTTCTAATTGTAGACTTATGTTGGTTGATACGGAGTCTGCATTGACCCGTGGTTTCCCCTACATAGACTTTTCTACAAGGGCAGGTCAGCACATAGACTACAAAGTCTGATCGACAGGTTAAATGCTTCTTTGCTGTCCTGTGCCAGGGTGAACAAAAAGTCACCCTTAAGCATGAGGCTGCAATTCCCGCAACTCAGGCAAGGAAAGCAGCCTGTGCGGGGACTACCCAAGAACGTCTGTCCTAAGCTACACGATGGTCCTAGATCAGCTTTTACAAGTTTGTCTTTCAAGTTTCTGGGACGTCATAATTGCCATAATGCCATAATTGGTGGTATATTAAACTGGTGGTATAATAAACTCGGGAATTTCGGGGTAGGCCCTAGTAAAAGTGTGCCATTCTCTGCGTAAAATGTATGCGATCCGTTGACTATGGGTACCAAACGTGGACACGAACGCCATTCTTGCATGTGATGTTTGTCCAGTCTGTGGTGTAAGTAAATTGCGTCTAGACTGGGAGCTGGCTTTTATCCTTTGTTGGTGTACCAATCTCTTTGGATAACCCCTTTGTGTAAATTTTCTACACATGTCGTCCAACTGTTCCTCACACTTAATTGGATCCTCTACAATTCTTCTCACCCGTAAGAGCTGACTGTAGGGGAGAGAATTGATCATGGTCCTCGGGTGAAAACTTTCATATCGGAGTAGTGTATTTCGGTCAGTTGGTTTGCTATACAACTCAGTGTGTAGTCTGTTGTCACGTTTATAAACCCTCGTGTCCAAGAAACTAAGTGAGGTGTGGGAAAACTCTCTGGTAAATTTAATGTCCTCGTCCATCTGGTTCAAGAACCGGAAGAAGTCCGTCAGTTCATCCTCCGAACCCGTCCAGATGACAAATATGTCATTAATATACCTCCACCACTCCAGCACATGGCTGAAGTGGTGGCAGGTATATACATGAGACTCCTCCAATGCTGCCATGAAGATGTTGGCATACGTTGGCGCAACATTGGAGCCCATGGCTGTGCCCTTCCTCTGGACATAAAACGTGTCTTGAAACAGAAAATAATTTTCAGTGAGTATGATTTCCAACAAATGCATCATAAAATCAATGGCATGTGATGTGTAATCACTATCAACCAAGATCCTACGGATCACCTCCAACCCTCTCGCATGGTTAATAGATGTGTATAGATCTTTTACATCGAATGAAACTAAAATACAGTCTGGAGGTATGTGAATGGAGTCCAACTTATTGAGGAAGTCTGCTATATCTCTAATGTAAGATTTGGCCAATGTCGCATAGGGGCGGAGAATCTTGTCTAAATACTGTGCCAATGGATTGAAGATGGATCCCATACCAGAGACTATGGGCCGTGCAGGTGGTTTTTCTAAGCCTTTGTGAATTTTTGGGAGGCCATATAGGACTGGAGTGATAGGATATTTGACAATCAGAAAATCTCTAAGGGCTGAGTCAATGATGTTCAGGGTACTACACACTGAGTTGTATAGCAAACCAACTAACCGAAATACACTACTCCGATACGAAAGTTTTCACCCGAGGAGCATGATCAATTCTCTCCCCTACAGTCAGCTCTTACGGGTGAGAAGAATTGTAGAGGATCCAATTAAGTGTGAGGAACAGTTGGACGACATGTGTAGAAAATTTACACAAAGGGGTTATCCAAGGAGATTGGTACACCAACAAAGGATAAAAGCCAGCTCCCAGTCTAGATGTGATTTACTTACACCACAGACTAGACAAACATCACATGCAAGAATGGTGTTCGTGTCCACGTTTGGTACCCATAGTCAACGGATCGCATACATTTTACGCAGAGAATGGCACACTTTAACTAGGGCCTACCCCGAAATTCCCGAGTTTAATATACCTCCAATTATGGCATATCGACGTCCCAGAAACTTGAAAGACAAACTTGTTAAAGCTGATCTAGGACCATCAACTAGCTTAGGACAGACGTTCTTGGGTAGACCCCGCACAGGCTGCTTTCCTTGTAGCCTATGTGCTGACCTGCCCTTGTAGAAAAGTCTATGTAGGGGAAACCACGGGTCAATGCAGACTCCGTATCAACCAACATAAGTCCACAATTAGAACCCAAAAAATTGAACTTCCTGTTCCTAAGCATTTCACTGTGGGCTGTTTTCCCTTAACCAAGATGGCGTTCTTTGTCGTGGTGAAGGCGTGGACGCCCTCCGCTGTCCGGGATCCCACAATGCGCGTGTGCGGGCTGAGATTCACTAATGGTCATGTGATGGTCACATGAGCGGAGGAAATGATCACATGATGTGTCTCTCGTCCTGGTGGGTGCGGCGTATGGTGTCTGGCAGTGAGGGACGCCGGCGCCATCTACTGACGTCACCAAGTTCCCGGTACCTGCTTTCATGTATGTATTAACCCTCGTGGTCTGTGTTTGTTTATGTTTGTTCATTATGATTACTAGATACACATGCGACACTGGGTTCACCATTACTTTATTTGTATATGAATTGGCCAGAATCGGTACTTTTTTATTACACAATTATTGTGCCAAACACATTTATTAAGCATGTCACTGTTGTTTGTATGACCTGAATACCTTATACTCACTGTATTTTATTATGATATATGAAATTGATTGTTAATTGATTAATCACTTGCATCACTGTTTGACCACATTTATACTGGGCTGATTCACTGTGTTTCTGTCACTGCTTGAGAAAGGCTGTAAATTTGCCGAAACGTTGCATTGGTGTGAATAAACTCCTCCCTTTTTTTGAGGTGCTGTCTCCTGCATATTTTGTCTTGGGTATTGTCACTTACCCTGGTCCGGTAAGCTGAGGCGTGCACCTACTGCATATTTAATGCTCACTAAGTCTCATCTTTGTATACCTGTGCTGCTGGATATTTTTCTTTTGTACTGTATAACATCAGTATTCTTCTGGAGCCAATAGACTGTACTGTATAACGTCAGTATTCTGTTGGATCCAATAGAATGTACTCTATAACTTCAGTATTCTGTTGCATTCAATAGAATATACTGTATAACGTCAGTATTCCTCTGGATCTAATAGAATATACTGTATGACGTCAGTATTCCTCTGGATCTAATAGAATATACTGTATGATGTCAGTATTCCTCTGGATCTAATAGAATATACTGTATGATGTCAGTATTCCACTGGATCCAATAGAATGTACTGTATAACATCAGTATTCCTCTGGATCTAATAAAATGTACCTTATAACGTCAGTATTCTGTTGGATTCAATAGAATGTACTGTGTAACGTCAGTATTCTACTGAAGCCAATAGAATGTACTGTATAATGCCAGTATTCTTTTGGAGCCAATAGACTGTATTGTGTAACATCAGTATTCCGCTGGATCCAACAGAATATACTGTATAAAGTCAGTATTCTGCTGGATCCAATAGACTGCACTGTGTAACGTCAGTATTCCACTGGATCAAATAGAACGTACCGTTTATGGTCAGTATTCTGCTGGATCCAATAGAATGTATTTTAGACAGATGAATATGAAGTAACTAGAGGAGAGAAACAATTGGTAATAATGAAACGTGCAAGGACATTGTTTGTGACAAGGTGGAGTTGAAAGACTGTTTAACAAAAATAAATAAACAAATATATATATATATATATATATATATAAAATTAGGGTCATATAAAAGCACTAATATATTCTATAAGAAAAACAAAAGATATTTTTGAATAGACATGGGGAAAGTCCTTTAGTCCTCTAGTATATTAATAATAATTTTTTTCATGAATAGGGAAAAACAAGGTTATTTGTAAGATGTAGTTTTGTTTTTCATATGCATTAACTTGTATGACAAATTACATTATAAGTAGTTATAGTAGTAGTGGATCGTCAATGTTCGGGTTTAGAAGAATGCGAGAAAAAAGTTTGGCTTCAAGTCCAAAGCCGAAAAGCCCTCCTGTGCTTGGCTCATGTCTTCTATCTTTAGCAGTGTCCTCTCAGCAGATTTGTTGCTGCAGCGATGTCCCACCTCAGCAATGCACAAGCCAATGCTGAAGACAGAAAGCTCAGAAGTGTAACATATCCCCCTCCCAACAGAGCACAGCCTGGTTTACGTGGGAATGCCATGCAGATCCCCACTTACCCCCCTGGGGGCCAAACTGTACTCTATGTGCTGGGCGGGGGGTTAAGGTACGAGAAGCACCCCACACGTCCACCATCACCACGGCTGATGAAGCCGCCTTGACGGCGGAACGTGTGGGTTGCTTCTTCTACCTAATCTTACCCTTCACACATGATATTTTTAATAGCTTTTTTTGGGTTGATATTATTACCGCATTATTTTCTGCCATTGTACAGATTTTATTGATACTCTTTATCCATGTTGTGTTTAGGGGTCAGTTGTTAGTGTATCCCATCTTTAATCATTTAACCTTGGTCTTGTGAGAAAGCTTTTTTCATTTTGTCTTTTTCTCTTTGTATTGTGTAGTGTATATGCATAACTGCACTCTGTTATATAGCGTGATGACCACCTTCTTGCTTGTTTGGCATACTGTAATCTAGCAGGACACCTTTCAAAATGATGGGTGTTCTGCTCCTGGCTTTTTTTTTCTCTTTTTTTTCCCCCAGGTATCAGTACCCTGAGGACTATGTAGGATTTAATGAACTACACTGATAATCAGAGTTTTCTTTATTTAAAATAAAATGATATATGAGGGGTTAGGGATGTCTTTATTTCAATAAAATAACATTTCTAGGTTGTATTGTCTTTTTAAGCACATTATAGGTTTAGTAGTGAAAGCCATCTGATAGATGGTATTTATTACTAAGCCATTGCTTACTGTAAGCTTATAAGATGGCTAACACTAACCCCCCCCCCCCATATTATAACGCCAGTACCCACCGCCACAGGGTTACTGTGAAGAGCCAGTTTCCAGTAGTCCTGAAGCATCAAAAAATGGCACTCTAGGTCTGGGCAGTGGCAGGCTGGTATTAGGTTGGGAAGGGCAAACATAAATATCCCTTCCCACCCTGGTATTACTAGGCTGCTGCTTTTTATTATTATTAATATTTTTTTTTATGTGTACCACATTTACCACAGTACCACACCATCCCTGCCAATTTTCTATAACCAGCCAGGTAAAAAGCCAAATAGCAGCAGCCTAGTAATACCAGGATAAGAAGGGCCATTTATTTATTGGCATTCATTGGGGGTTAGTGTTACCCATTTTATGGGGGCTAATACTCAGTCACAGCAGAGTAATGGATGCTGTTTGTCAGACGGCTTCACTAAGCCTGTAAAGTGCTTAATAAAAGACAATACGCATTTAAAAACATTTTTATTAAAATAAAAACTCTCCCACACCCCTTGTTAACCATTAAAAGAGAGAGACAAGAAAGGTAGGGGCAGAACATCCATTATTTACAGCCTCAGCAGTGGAAGACATCTGTTAGATGGCATTCATTACTATGCCGGTGCTTAGTGTTTGCTAATAAGATGGCGAACACTAATCCCCCACATTATTACCCCAGTACCCACGGTCACAGGGGTACTGGGAAGAGCAGGGTACCAGTAGTCCTGAAGGATCAAAAAATGGCGCTCCAGGTCTGGGAGGTAGCAGGCTGGTATTATAAGGCTGGGAAAGGTGAAAATAAATTTCATATCCCTCCCTGGTATTTACTAGGCTGTTGTTGTTTGTATTTTACCTGGCTGGTTGTGGGAAAAGGGCATCCTACATTCTTTTAATTTATTTATTTATTGAAAAAAATGTGTGTAGGACCAACTCATCCCTGCCTCTTTTCTATAACCAGCCAGGTAAAAAGCTAAACAGCAGCAGCCTAGTAATACCAGGATGGGAGGGGCCATTTATTTGGTAGCATGTGGGGTTTTGAGTTAGCCATTTTACGGGCTAAAACTAAGCCACAGCTTAGTAATAGATAGTATCTGTAAGATGGCTTCCACTACTAAGCCTGTAAAGTGCTTAATAAAAGACAATACACATTGGATTTTGTTTTTAAATAAAAAAAACTCTCCCACACCCCTTGTTGGCTATTAAAAAATAATCCGCTGGTTTTTGATGTAGTCCACCAAATCCGAAGTAGTCTTCGAAAGGAGAGAAAAAAAGGTAGCAGAACACCCATCATTTTGACAGTTGTGATGCTCCTCTACAGTATGCAGCATCTGTATAGATAACTTCTTATTGTCTGCCCTCCCAGGAGGTTAAATGGGGATGCATAGCATTCTCACTTAATCCCCTGGAGGTCAGGCTGTGCTCTATCTGCTCATATGCATAGTTTTGTGGTTGGATAATCTGGGCTATACTACACTAGACTAAAAGTTTAATGTGAAATGTATTTCTATGGATTAAAAATGTGGCCCCTTAATTAGTGATGTTACATGACAGTAACCATAGATTTATAAAACAAGCTTTAATAGTAGGTGTTAAGGCAGACATCTTGTAATAGGAGTACAACAGATAGTAAGAACAATCACACCACTACAGTCTCCATTATTTCTTTGCCCGCACATAATTATTCATAAGCTTCTTTAAGCTCTCTAATATCTCCCGGTTCCTCAAACTGTAAACTATAGGGTTAATAAGTGGCGTTAACACTGTGTAGATTAAAGACTTGAACTTGTTGTCATTCTGAGTGTTATCTCCAGATGGTACCATATAGATGGCGATCAGCGTGCCGTAATAAACGCAGACCACCAGCAGGTGAGAGCTACAGGTGGAGAAAGCCTTCTTCCTTCCAGACATGGAGGAAATCTTGAGAATGGTAAAGAAGATGCAGATGTAAGACACAACAACGAAAAGAAATGGAAAAAAGATACTAAGCAAAGCGACTGCAAAATCTTCCCAAAGTAGAGTAGAATTGTCTGAAGTTGAAAGCTGAAAAATTTCCGCGATGTCACAAAAGAAATGGTCAACAATGCTGGAGCCACAAAACTCCATCTGGAATATAACAATAATTTCACTTGAAACAAGAATATAGGAAAAAATCCAAGAAAAACTCACAAGGTACAGACAGTTTTTAGTATCCATGATGGCGGCATAGTGTAATGGGTAACAGATGGCGAGATATCGATCATAGGACATAACTGTTAGGAGGAATGACTGCGCAATTGCAAGACAGCTATGTACATAATATTGGAGAATACATCCAGTTAGAGATAAGTGGCCGCCTCCCCATAGAATGACATGTAACAATGCCGGTAAGATGTTTGATGTGAATAATACATCAGCTATTGATAGATTTTTAAGGAAGAAGTACATGGGATGTCTGAGTTGCTGACTGACTGATACTGATACAATGATAAGAAGGTTTCCAACCAATATGGCTATGAAAATTAGAATGAAGAAAAAGAAAAACACAATGTTATATTTGTAAAGGGTTTTGAATCCATGAAGAAAAATCTCATTTACAGAGGTGGCATTGTCTTTACACATGATCCTGGTACATAATAATTCTTCCCGATCTGTAAAAAATGAGAAATAGAAATATGAAGATAATGACAGTAAAATATAAGAAGAGGACTTTAAAAGTTGCACATCCATGGCGGCTCTAGACAAGGCTGAGTCCACCTTATCTTCTGCCTGGGGTAAAAGCGGAATTCGTGCCTCAGACTTTATTAGTAGAGCACTGATCTAACTTATCTATGCTATGCAGAAGTATAGCATTGATCAGTATAAGCAATCTAATGCTGATTGGTTATTATAGTCCACTAGGGAGACTAAAAAAAAAAGGTTTTAAAAGTACAAAAAAACCTTACCTAATGAAAGTTTTAATCACCTCCCTTTTCCCATTTTTCAATTTAATTAAAATAAACCCTTATTGATCCAGTACGGGGATCGGTGGTCATATCATCTACCAAATTTTTGAAGGTTGGTAAAAAAAAAAGCAAAATGTATATAAATTGAATATCACTGTAATCGTACTGACCTACCGTATCCCACTGACCTGCACAGTTATCAGTGTAGGAATAAAATACCTTACAGTTTTCTGAACTGTGTATTTTTTCATTTTTTTTTTCACAGTTCTGGCCCAGAAATATATCTTTTTTCTGTTTTGCAGTATGTTTTATGATAAGACGGATGTTGACATGACCTTAAGTTGGGTAGCCTGAGAAGGGGAAGAGAAGACACAGACTGTAAGCCCTAATCTTGTCCCACCAGCTGACCCTGTCCAGTTTCCTTGACAGTAATAGGCGAATGCGGACAACCACGGAGATGGTCCCTAGTTACAGTAAGGTGAAACACGAAAGATGGAAAAGACAAACTTACATATACTGTAATGGGTAGTCAACAAGCCGGTGTCAGACAAAATCAGCAGCAAAGTACAAAAACAGATTCCCAGAGAGTAGTCAGGTAACAGAGGCGAATAGTGATGAGCGAATACTGTTCGATCAAATAGATATTAGATCGAATAGTGAGATATTCGAATATTCGCTATTCGTACGAATATCCCGCGAATATTCGATAAATATTCGATAAGCGTTCAAATCCCCCAGCTTCCGGTTTCCCTCCAAATGGTCAAATAGATGTTTTTCACTAATCGAATACTTGTTCCCATAGACTTTAATGGGATCGAATATTCGATCGAATATTCGAATATTCGCGGGATATTTGTACGAATAGCGAATATTCGAATATCTCACTATTCGCTCATAACTAGAGACGAAGTACGATAAAGCCAGGTAATAATTGGAAAAAAAAAAGAAGAAGAAAATTGCTAGTAAACTAGGCTAATAACCAGTGTGGAAATCAGGGTAAGGAAACATTTTATAAGAAGTCAGGGAACCGGTCTAAGAAGTGATTGGACCGGTCACCAGATTCTCCAGCAGAACACATGTGGCAGAAACACCTGCCTGTCGACATAATCTAGATGCAACTTAGATGGCTGCTGCCATGCTGAGTCCCCTGGCTGGTGACGTGGGCCTGAGGCATCCCTGGTAACCAGGAGTGCCATTGGGTATTCTTGACACCCAGCAAGCGGTGCTAGAGCCAAGTGAAGGGATGTGCTCCTGCAGCGTGTGGCTGCTAGGCCGGGTCCCTGGGAGTCTGAGGCGGTACTCCAGATGCTGCAGAAGATGTAGCTGAAGCGAGATCAGGTAAGGGTATAACAGTTCTTTTTAAAAAGGACTATTGGTCCCACAAAAAAAGCCCTCATATGGCTTATTATATGGCAAAACTACAGTGGGGAAAAAAATATTTAGTCAGCCACCAATTGTGCAAGTTCTTCCACCTAAAAATATGAAAGAGGCCTGTAATTGACATGTGGTAGACCTCAACTAGACAAATGGGAAAACAAATCCAGAAAATAACATCACGTCTGATTTGGAAAGAATTTATTTGCAAATTATGGTGGAAAAGTATTTGGTCACCTACAAACAAGCAGGATTTCTGGCTCTCACAGACCTGAAACCCCTTCTTTAAGAGGCTTCCTGTCCTCCACTCCACACCTGTCCACAAACCTCAAACAGTCAGTCTCCAAACTTCACTATGGTGAAGAAGACCAAAGAGCTGTTTAAGGACATCAGAAACGAAATTGTAGCTCTGCACCAGGCTGGGAAGACTAAAGCTGCAATAGGCAAGCAGCTTGGTCTAAAGAAATCTACTGTGGGAGCAATAATTAGAAAATGAAAAACAAAAAAGACCACTGATAATCTCCCTTGATTGGGGGCTCCACGCAAGAACTCACCCTGTGGGATCAAAATGATCACAAGAATGGTGAGCAAAAATCTCAGAACCACATGGAGTGACCTAGGCTACCATCAGTAACACACTACTCCGCCAGGGACTCAGATGCTGAAGTCCCAAACGTGACCGCCTGCATAAGCCAATACATGTCAGGGCCTGTCTGGAGTTTGCAAGAAAGCATTTGAATGATCCAAAAGAGTATTGGGAGAATGTCATGTGGTCAGATGAAACCAAACTAGAAATGTTTGGTAGAAACACAACTTGTCAAGTTTGGAGGAGAAAGAATGCCGAGTTGCTTTCAAAGAACACCATACCTACTGTAAAGCATGGAGGTGGCAACATCGGGCTTTGGGGCTGTATCCATGTACATGAAGGAATGAATGGGGCCACGTATCTTGAGATTATGAGTGCAAACCTCCATCCATCAGGAAGGACATTGAAGATGAAACATGGCTGTGTCTTTCAGCATGACAATGATTCCAAGCACACCGCCAGGGCATTGAAAGAGTGGCTTTGTAATAAGCATTTCAATGTCTCCATATCTCAACCCTATAGGAAACCTTTGAAAAGAGATGACGGTCCGTGTTGCTCAGTGACAGCCCCAAAACATCACTGCTCTAGGGGAGATCTGCATGGAGGAATGGGCCAACCTCGTGAAGACTTACAGAAAACATTTGACCTCTGTCAACAAAGGATACAGAACAAAGCATTGAGATGAACTTTTGTTATTGACCAAATACTTATTTTCCACCATAATTTGCAAATAAATTCTTTCCAAATTAAGCAATGGGATTTTCTGGATTTGTTTTCTCATTTTGTCTCTCATAGCTGAGGTCTACCTATGATGTCAATCACACAGGCCTCTCTCATCAAGTTATGACTACGATGAGTTTGCCTAAAATCTTGTACGGGGAAGGGGGTTCGATTGTATTTGGCTCCAAACATTGCTTTTCCAAATGTACAGTACAAAATCAAGGTTAATGTATCTGTAAATTTTAGAAAATCTAAAAATAATTCTACAGCTTTAAATTCTGCATACTCATGACCTGCTGGGTGTCCTTAAAGTGATTGTGTCACCAAAATGCTATCTAATCTATCAGCATAATGTTATAGAGTAGGAGATGTTATACTTAATCTTTCACCATATATATACCTCAATCTGCTCAGCTCTTCGTGCACTATAACATGATGTTGGTAGATCAGAATACATGTACCTGTTTTCCTTTGAATACTACAGTTGAGAAATACTACACTATTCTGTTTCGTTGACAATGTATGCACCTCCATATTGTTTCTGGCTCAATCTGGTCACCTCTTTTACATACCATAAACAAGTTGAATTTCCAGAGCTGATCTTGGAGGAATGAGATAGTTTCTTATTGAAAATAGATTTTTTTTTACATATGAAACATAACTTGCAAAAAATAAAATATTGTATAGGTACATATGGACAAAAAAATAAAATAAAATTAAAAAAATCTGTTACATCAATCTCCTAGGGTGCTAGGTATTTATACCTTCTGTCACACACCTGACACACTTCGTGATCATTTATTCTGGTTTGTAACATATCAGTTAAATTCTTGTGGGGATACGGTAACTATCTGAAGAAACGACAACATATAAATCCCCTGTGTATATAGGAAAGAAAACAAGAGAAGCAATTATCCTTGTTAATTAAAACATGTCAAAAAAAGAAATGTGTATCCTCATCTTATAGACGGCTTCACGCACCTGAGAATCCTCTTCTACACTTTACCTTGAAATGAAAATGAAAATTACTGATCCAATACTGAAGTGTGAATGAGGCCTCAAGAGTTAATAAAATTTGGAACTGCAAATTGCGTGATATAGCAGCAGTATGTCAGTGATGAGCACTTGATCTCTTTTGGAGAGTTCACGTGACCTTAGGTAGGGTAGCCCTAATCTGGTCCCAGCAGCTGACCCTGCCTACTTGCCTTGACAGTCCTAGGGGAATACGGACAACCACGGAGATGGTCCCTACTTACAGTAAAGTGAAACACGGACAAAACAAACTTACATATAAGGGGTCAAACCATATGAGCAGCAAATTACAAAAGCAGAATCCCAGACAGTAGTCAGGTAAAGCCAGATAACAATACAAGAAAAGATAAGGAGATACTTGCATGCTAGTAAACTAGTCTAATAGCCAGCATGGAAATCAGGGTAAGGAGACACTTTATAGGTGATCAGGGACCCGGTCCAAGAGGTGATTGGACCAGCCACCCGATTCTTTAGCAGAACACATGTGGCAGAACATACTAACTGGCAGAAATACCTGCCTGTCAACATAACTTAGACACAACCCAGATGGCTGCAGCCATGCTGAGTCCCCTGGCCAGTGAAGCAGGCCCGTGGTGTCCCCAGTATCCAGAGGTGCCCACTGGACTCTTAAACGTTGGGAGATTTTAATCAATAAATGAGATGTTATACTTAATCTTTCGTGGTAGTTAATTACGTTTTTTTAGTTTGAGTTTTGTAATGTATTTTATGCATCTCCTGCTGCTTTGCCCGGATCAATGAGAAATGTAGACAAGGCAATCAGTAGATCGGCTAAATTAGTAACTGTAATAATGCTTAGCCATGACCCTTTTCACCAGTCTTCACCTAGCTTGCCAAGTGGAGCGAAAAGGGCACAGCAGTATGCAAAGTGATGCATGGCCTCTCCATGTGCTAGATATATACTGTATTACATTTAATGCCTGCACATAGCTGTAGATTGTAGCTAAGAACTATGCCAGCTCGAAGGCTAATGCATAGTAGATGCCCTGCGAGGGCATGGAAGTTCCAGCACATAGAAAGCAATCTTGATCAGTTGGGGTCTGAGTCTTTGGACCATGACCAGTTAGGAGAATGAGCAGGAAGATACACGCACTGTCTATGTCTAGAAACACATTATTAATAAATACCTACCTGTCTTGCAGCAGGATCCAATACTGGAGAAAGTATTGATGAAGCTGGTCGCTTGCAGGGGCCACAGTGCTACAGTGGTAAATGGAGATGAGCTAATTTCGAGCACACTTGGGTTTGTCCGAGCGCCAGTGTGCGGCATTTGATTACTGGTGGCTGCAGAAGTCGGATGTAGCCCTAGGGAGTCCTGGAGTAAGGATATTGCTTGGGCAGATCGGCGGTGTGGGGTGGGGCACTGCTCCAAATTACCTTACCTGACGGAGCACTACATTAAAATTGCACTGGAACGGCGCCAAGGATGAAGGTAAGAGACTTATCTTCATCCTCAGCACTCCATGCTTAATAGGGAGATATCAACACAGGCATGTGTTGGGACCTAAAGAGGGCTTATACCACTCCAAGCCCTGTGACAAGTGTTGCAGCGGTAATGTAATACCACCCCTTGCTAACACGACCTAGCAATCCTGGGTCACCACATTAACCTGTATGTCTCTTTTCTATATAATGCATGTTTTCCATGTTTTCTGTGTTTCTCCTGTGAGTTTTTTTTTTTTTTTGTATTATGTGACCTCCACCAAGGGCATTTTAGCATGCACTGAAGTGATCTATGTATACCATGACTAAGGGTTAGGCTACTCCAAATGTGTTGGTGTTTGTACACATGGATTGTATTTTTCTACGATGAAGACCATTTGAAATTAAAGCTATCGTGGTGCTAGATCCACCTTTCCCTACCTTTGAGCTCATTGTCCTGATTGGTTTCATTCTGAACACTCAGACCCCATATAATAAATTCTTTCAAAATGTCTCTTTGACATATCAAACGTTTTTTCTGAACTAAAAGTTTTCTTTTCATTGAGACAGCCTCTCTGCTGTAAGGAACGGAATTTCCTAGGCATTGGAGGTTATTGGCACAGCCCTGTGAACCATTGATTTTCATTTGCATGTAAGAAAGTAGTTCACAAATCCACATAAAACTAAGTTATCTTCATCGAAAAAAGATTGTGGGTGGTCCAACGATCCCTCAACGATCGTCCCCAAGCACATTTGTTTTGAATACAGCCGCAGGTTGGCACATGACATGCGGCTCTTTTTTTTATTCTCTATGGAGCTTTCTGTGGTATTCCATAAAAAAATCCAATGGAGTACTTAAGAGTCTTCATTGATACACTGCCTCCTAAAAAATTTGAATATGCAAATACAAGGTCTGTGGAGCCTCAGTTGGGAATTTCAAAACATGGTAATAGCTAGATACCTTCTTGGGAAGGAAATCTGTTGCCAAGGGGTGCCTCCCAGTGGAGATATCACCAAACCACCCTGATATGTACTCAGTTGCGAGTAATGGGACACAAATAGGGAAGTACCACGATGGCCCCTTTTACATCATAGTCTTACTCAGCTGCAAGTATTGCAACATGAAAAGGGACATACCAGGGTGGCCCCTTTAACGTCACAGTCTAACTCAGTTGTAAGTATTGCAACATGACAAGGGAATGACTTAAGCCAGGCATCCATCCACAGACAGCTGTTTACAGGTATTTGCCCCTTATCAGTGTGGAGTAGGATTCTGGTTAACAAGGGGCAATGAAAAGTAGACAAAACACAACAATCACTGACCTCAGGGAGATCAGCAAGAAAAAGAAAAAATCCAATGGAGTACTCAACCGAGTCTCCATTGATACATTGCCCCCTATAAAAAAGCTGTCGTGGAAGGATACCTGGTGGAAGGATCCCTTGTCATGTTGGTGAAATAGTAAATTAATAATCCATTAAGTCCATCATATAACCACTGTGTTGATCCAGGGGAAGGCAAAAAAAAAAAACTCCTTATAAGACAGAAGCCAATTGCCCCACCCAAGGTGTAAAAGATCTTAATTGCTTTCAGAAATCAAGTACCCATAACTTGGGTAATATTATTTCCCCTCCGGAACTTTTTTAAGGGACTCTCCCACCAGATTAGTATAGTAACCTGGCGGTTTGCTGTGATAATGTTGGTGACCCTGATTGCATCAACCAATTTCTTTCTTTAATCCATTGTGCCAATTTCCAATATATATACATATTTATATAGTTTTGGTTCACTGGGGAGTGTCCCCTAGCCTCCCAGTGCTCCTCTACACCTGTAAGAAAAAGAAATGCATATGCCTCCTTATCAATATTCATGAATGGACTTAGCAGTCATGTTGGTGCAATGTAATTTAAAAACCTGTGCATGCACAGTAACAGTGTTAAATCAGCAGGCCTAGAGTTACTACGCACCACCCAATGTCACAGCTGAGGGTGTTTATGTGGAACACAGGGGGGCTTGGGAACACCCCAGTGTACCGAAACAACTAATTTGCATATTAATATTATCTAAAGATTTTGAAAAACATCAAATAGCAGAGAGTTTCAAAGTCTCACTGCTCTTACAGTAAAGACTCTGCATTAACCGATGGCAAAAATGTCCATCCTCTAGATGCTGATATGTCCTCTTGTCATAGTTACAGATCTTGGTTAAAGGGGTTGGGGGGGGGGCATTTTTTTCCTGTCATCGGGGAGAAGTTGGCTGAGGGAAACGACGTCCACTCACCTCCCTGGTTCCAGCGGCGGGACCCGCATCGTGGCGCTCCGGTCCCCGGCCGCTTCCTGGTGTCTGACGCGGGCCGAGGCGTGATGTCTCAGGTCCGCTCAGCCAGTCAGTGACGGAGGCGAAATCCGTTTCAAGTCCGCTCAGATCCCGCCTCTGTCACTGACTGGCTGACAGCAAAGAAGGGTTAAAGGGGAATTTCCGACCCTAAAAGTTATCCCTTATGCGCAGGATAGGGGATTACAAGCTGATTGTTTGGGGTCCATTCACTGTACTGCATTTAGGGGACAATATTCCTCTGTTATTAACTGCCCAAAGAGTACATAACAGAGGCTTTCTGACTGTCCCTACTGGGTTCCTCACCTTCGACTTCAGGCCTCTGAGACTTTTGGGCCAAATCTGTGATGTACGGTTTAAGTAGTTCTTCCAGGTTTTTGGATCTTGTACACACTTGCAGAAGGGAATGGAATTGCAACAACCATATAGGGCTCTATTTCCCTAATTGATCCAGAACGATGACTACCTCTCCATGCTCCCCTAGTGTCCTCCTGTCTTGACTTTGGTTCCTCTGCTGACCAAAGCCTACACTCCCATACCCATCTCCGCAGTGACAGCCTGCTCAGCCAATCACTGGCCATGGTGTTGTCCTGTCTCAGTGAGTGATTGGCTAAGCAGGCTGTCACTGCAGAGATGAGTTCAGAATTGTCAGTGGCAGCTACGATTAGCGGGAAAACCAGAGACAAGGCAGAAGGACACAGAGGGAGCGTGGAGAGGTAAGCAACTTGTTTGATATTTTCTATATACCAGAGTACTCATTTTATCAGCCATCTGACATGCATCACTTATTACACAGAGCAAAGTGGGCCAGTGGCCGATGATTTTCACACATGTTGAAAGACAACAATCAGCTGATGATCGACAGCTGATCAGTTTCGTTATATTACACAACGTGATTTTGCCTGATTTAGCAGATAATTGTGCCGTGTAATAGGGCCTAGAAGTGCCCTAGTTTACTAGAAAGTGCCCAACTCCTTTAACCCCTTCACATCAGCAACATGTTTATATATGTTCCTGCTGCCGATGCCCCGTGCAGCAGGAACGTATATAAATGTTCCTGACTTAAGAGGCTATAGATGTGTGCAGGACCGCTGCAGTGTGAGCGATCCCACACGCATCAGTGTGGCCAGGGCAGGAGATAATGAAAGGCAGCTGCAATCCCACAGCTGCCTGTCATTAACCCCTTGAAAGCCCTGGCCTATAGCGATTGCAGCATTTAAGGAAATCAGTGACAGGTTAAGCACCTGTCACTGACTGATCGGCAGCCATACTGTGGGGGACCTGATCACTTGTACTGACAGGCGGAGGTAAGCAACATATCTCCGTCCTCTCATATCGTTGATCTGTAGATAGAGTCTGCTCACAGGCTGAGACCCCTTCCAATCCCTAGTTATAGCCAGATGAATGTTTTATAGACAACAATAACAGAATAAATTTCCAGTATTTACACTTATGTTTATTTGTTTATTTCTTTTTATTTACTGTTTGTGTGTTTTTTTCTTTTCCTTTGTTATAGATAAACAGTTTTTTCATGGCCCCAATGATCTCCTGGTTTTTGAAGCTGTAAATAATAGGATTCATTATAGGGGTGACCACAGTGTACATTAATGTCCGAAATTTGTTTTCATCCAGTAAACTGTCCGAAGATGGCACCAAATATATGGCTATGAGAGTCCCGTAATAAGTGCAGACGCCTGCCAAATGAGAGCTGCAGGTTGAGAAAGCTTTTTGGCGGCCAATGGCGGAGGACATTTTGAGAATGGTGACAATGATACAAACGTAAGAGATGATAATAAGGATAAATGGAAGAAATATCATAAAGAGGGATAACACAAAGTCATACCATGACACCAAGACGCTTGAGGTCGCAAGTTGCAGGATTGGAGCAATGTCACAAAAAAAATGGTCAATGATATTGGATTCACAAAACTCTAGTTGGTACATTAAGATAATTTCACTAGTTATGAGCATAAAGGCAACAAACCAAGAAGAACAGACCAGCCGGGAACAGTTCTTAGCATTCATAATCATTGCATAATGTAAAGGATGGCAGATAGCAAGGTATCTATCAAATGACATCGATATGAGAAGAGCAGACTGTGCAAATCCAGAGAAACAAAGCACATAATACTGAAATATACAATAATAGACGTTGATTCTCCCCGTTTTCTTCAGAACGACATTTAGCAGTGGAATCACGGCATTGGATGTGGACAGGATATCGGCCAGAGACAAGTTTTGTAAGAAGATGTACATAGGATTCTTCAGGTTCTGACTCACAGAGATTAGTAAAACGATCAGAAAATTCTCACTCAGTATCACAATATAGAGGAAAAGGAACAGACAAAAGGGCAAAATCTGGAAATCCTGGAAGCTGTGAAATCCGAGCAAGACAAATTCAGTCACCCGGGTCTGATTATTCTGGCACATGTTATATATATGACTGTGGGGTTGTCTTAACCTGCAGTATGGGAAAGCAATGGTATTAGATACAGTATGGCATTCACCTAGATTCACCTACATTCACCTAGATTACCAAATAGGAGTACAGCCTTTCAACACAAAACGTGTGGATTTCTATAGTTTGACTTATTATAGTTTGGCTGCTTATTGAGGCGCATGAAGTCTTATCCCAGCCAATGGGTCTTATGATTGCCACTAGAGATGAGCGAACAGGGTTCAGGTTAGAGTCCATCCGAACCCGAACATTCGGCATTTGATTAGCTGGGGCTGCTAAACTTGGATAAAGCTCTAAGGTTGTCTGGAAAACATGGATACAGCCAATGACTATATCCATGTTTTCCACATAGCCTAAAGGCCCTATTCCACGTAACGATTATCGTCTGTATTCGGCCGACATCGGCCACTACGGACAATAATCGTCCAGTGGAATAGAGTGCAACGATCAGCCGACATCAATCATGTCGGCTGATCGTTGCAGTTGTTTTTCAACATCTTGAAAAACAAGCGACTGATACAGCAACGATCTTCTGCCGTCGCTCCGTTGAATAGGAGCATCGGCAGCAGACGCTGCTGTATCCTATGGGCTGCCCTGACGATCACCTGGGCAGCCCCCCCGCAGCTCCCCGCCGCTCCTCCCACACTCACCTGCTCGCTGCAGCCACGTCAAATAGCGGCGCCAGCGAGCGGGGAACGAGGAGAAAACGAGAGCGCTCGTTTGCTCCTCTAGACGGCCCGTGGAATAGGGCCATTAGGGCTTTATCCAACTCCAGCAGCCACCGCTAATCAAATGCCGAAAGTTCGGGTTCGGATGGACCATGCTCAAGGTTCGGTCATCTCTAATAGCCACCATAGTATAGATTTTATAGTCTTCAAGACAAGTTTTGAGAAAAACATGAACAGCATTGTGTCTTGTGCTTCTATATAACTGAAGCTTAAAGGGAATGTGTCATCAAAGAATGACCTAATGTTTCAATCAAATTTTTATGTTAAAGATATTTTTAAAGAATTTTTGGCGACGTTTTCTTAATTTATTTTTTTTTTTTTTTCATTTTAATGTCTATATTTTAAAATAACCCTGAAATCTTGCACTTTCTATTTCTAGCCACTAAGCTTAAAGCTAAGCTGAGACTTTGTGTTCTCTGACAAGGTCGCAGAGCATGCCTAGAAACCTATTCTATTTGTCCCAATGGGACAGCTCTTGTCCACTGTTACCTATTTCCATGGTGTTGGTTGTAATATAACCAAATGGGGTTAAAAACAAAACAGACAGGTCTGATATGGTACATAATTGCAGATCCGGACCATAAATTACAGTGATGTACAAAGGGCCTAATAGTTCTACATTGTTTCCAAAACTTAAGAACTCACAATGTAGTAGAAGGCCAACACTGAGCCCCCCATTTTTTAAAAAAAACTTTTTATTTGTTTTAAATTCAATATAAAAAAAACCCATAAAACAGGGGGTGCGACCTAACACAACATAGGTGCAGCCCATGTCATAGATATACTGTACATAGTGCAACATTTATCTTCTCAACGGGCCATAAAAAATAGGCAACACGCAAATTTAACAACAGAACCCTCAGTTACATATGCTACAAATCTAAATCTAGACTAAAAATCTTTTAGTCGACTTACTACTTGAAAAGTTATGAAAAATGGAAAAATGCTCCAAGGCAGTACAGTGGGCAATGCACATAGAAGCAGTTTAAAAAGCCTTTACTGCAGAGCAGCTCGGTGAAGACGCTGACTAGTGACTGGGCTACAGCCGATTCACGCGCATGCGCAGCGCGCTTCCTCAAGGCCCATTAAGCTCCATTTACCACCCAATCTGGAGACAAGAGAGGAGAAAAAGTGGTCATGTTTTTGTAGCACTGGATGACCCCTTTAAGCCATCTTTCTGGACAGTTGTGCTGCCTTTGTGCTGTATTAAATTAACAATATGCATGTACTCATGTACTCATGTAGGATATTGTTCTTGTTTACATGTTGGGCACACTTTTAGTTATCACCTATCAGGATTATATCAGAGGACCTTCTATAGTGCTGGGATCAGGTTTGTTTTATAAGAGGGTTCAATGTGGGGATCTAAGTCGTCTCCGATCCTAGCAGCTGTAAAAGAGGTGTGACTGTTTGTACATAGTTTTCATAAAACATATGGTAATGGTATAGAATGCAATGGAAATTATGTACATGAACAGGGACTCTTGTCAAAGACAGGACTCCCTGCCCCAGTAAGTGCTGAATGCATAAAATATAGTGGATGCACTGCTTCTTACCTCTAGGCCACCTACAGGCTGTCTGTTGGCCAAATCTTACACCTCTTATATGAACGTGTATCTAAACTTTTTGATTTTAATATAGGCTTTTGGGATTCAGACAAAACAGAACAGATTGAGCATCTTGCAGGGGCTTATAAAATGTAGAATTGTAAAACTATTTTATTCCACACAATGTATACAATGCACTAACGTATATATACATATGAGTCCATAGCCTTTAAGTATCTAATGTAGTATAAAAGTTTTAAAAAAAGCACCTAATTGCACATCTAAGACATACACTATCCAGCCATACCTACAATGGACGCATAAGTAAGTCTTTACAATGGTGACACAAGTTGTAATTCTGTCTATCCATAGAATGCTTCTCTTACCTTATTCGTGCAATGGCTGAAATGTAAGGATATCGGTTATACCGTTTTAATATACCATCTGTAATCTACTTTTGCAGCGCCATGACTTTCTGAAAAACTTAATACTAATGAATCTATACATAGAGGTAAACGGGAAAAAAAAAACAAGTGTTATGCACAAAGCTAAATGATCGCTCCGGCTTCAACTCTCAATATTTATAGCGGGTATAACATAAAAGCTTGATTAATCCTTGTGGATTTCCACCTATGCGTCTTATACATCCCTATGGTCTCCAGAGTTTAAGCATCTGGTTTGTAAACATCATAAAAAACATTTGTAAAACTGACTGAGAAATGATGACCTAATAAACAGAATTAATGAGTTTTCCGCTAATATTTCTTATTGACTGTATAATGGTCAGGACAGAGAGAAGAGATTACATTGCAGTATAAGGCTATGCTCACAATGTATTTTTATGCAAAACAATGGCTTTTGTTTTACAATGAAAGTCAATAATGTTCATGATCATTACTGATGCCTCGTCATTATCAAACAACGATAATGTGTGATAAGTGCTATTATAAAGGAATGCAATCCATTGTCTTTTTCAGACAATGAATATTACTTCCAGTGTTGGAAAGTGGTAACTGGGCCCACCAGAGGAAATGATCCTGGGGGCCCACCAATGAAGAACCAGAGAGAAACAATATGTTAGTTAGTGCAGGTTCTAAAGCTGGGGGGCCCACCGGAGGATCCCCCAGTCCTCTGGTGGGCCAGTCCGACATCGGTTACTTCTAACAACTGATATATACTATAAATTTTAGGGTCCATTTACACAGAAAGATTATCTGACTGATTATCTACCAATGATTTAAAGCCAAAGCCAGAAACAGACTATAAACAGAGATCAGGTCATAAAGTAAAGCCTGAGATTTCTCCTCTTTTCAAATCCATTTGGCAGATAATCTTTCTGTGTGAATGGACCCTAATGCTGCGCTTACACAGGCAGATTTATCTGACAGATTCCGGAAGCCAACCCCAGGAATGGATTTGAAAAGAGGAGAAATCTCAGTCTTTCCTTTATGACCTGTTCCCTGTTTAAAGTCTGTTCCTGGCTTTGGCTTAAAAAATCTGTCAGATAAATCTGCCTGTGTAAACACACCATTAGCCTCTTCCATCTGTTAAGCACATTTGCTGGACTCACAAAACTAGTTTTATTGGGCAGCAGATGTGGACCCGCTGTGCTACTGATTGGGTTTGGCTTTGGACCACCCAAGGTGCAGAGTCTCATGGTCGTCTAGGTCTTTACTAGAGATGAGCGAACCAGCCGGATTTCTGGTTCGTATGAATCAGCCAATGCCAATGGCTGTATCCCAGTTTTCCAGGCATTCCTTACGAGGTATCCACCCGCTGCACAGAGGGAACAGGCAGCGGGAGTCAGCCGCCGAGATTTCTGGTTCATACGAACCAGAAATCCGTCTGATTCGCTCATCTCTAGTCTTTACAGTTTATCCCCCTCCAGGATGTGGAGGACACCATAGGGCTTGCAAGAGTGGCTGCAGTATGGGTGGTGGCCAGGGGTTGCTAGGTGTTAGATGTACTGACTAGGCAATTGTCACGGTGACCAGGACTGGTAGCACCCACTACTGGGTATACTGACACATGGCTTTTTAAGCTAGAACAGGTGTAGGTTTGAAGATGGAGTAAATACAGAGTCCAAGTTTTTTTTTTAACAAGTGGAACAGTTTACTGAGGAAAATCTTCAGTGCAGTACACAGAAAAATAATAGCTGTCAGTAAGGTGCAGTATATCAAAAATATAATCCTTCTCCTAGTGGACAACACAGAGGACTTTATCTTGGCACTTGAGATAAATAGATAGGTAGGTCGTTGTGTACTTGGGCTTACTTAGTAGGTTAGGTAAAGGCTTGGTTAGGCGTATCTTCTTGGAAGACGGAAAGACAGAAGACAAAATGTCCGCCCTTGTCATTAACTTATCTCTGATGCATCTTACACAGCTATGGTTACCTCCATTCCGTTGATAGTCCAGATATGAAAATAGTAACGAGGAATGTGAAGGGACTACGTTCCCCAAACAAACGCATGAAGGTGCTCCATCATCTGAAGCGTCTCAATGCGAATTGCGCGATATTGCAGGAAACGCATTTGGACGCCACAGATTACCATAGGATGAATAAATTATGGGTAGCACATGTGGTTGGTGCACCAGCACAAAATGGCAGGGCTGGGGTTTTGCTTCTGCTGCACAAAAGGCTAAACTGTAAAGTTCTGTCATATACGGCGGATCAGGAGGGCAGATATCTTAGAGTACTACCAGAGGGCCAAATGGGACGACTTAGTATATACTGTTTGTATGGACCAAATGATGCTAACTCTTCATTCTTTCGCAAGGTCGAGCAGGACATCTTGTCTGACCCTGAACGGGACATTCTGGTGGGCGGGGACCTTAACTTGGTATTGAATCCCCTGGAGGACCGCACGAAACGGCATGACAGGGTAGGACACACCACCTCACATGACTCGGTTCTGCCGGGCTTCCTAGAAGCTACGGGTCTGGTAGATGTGTGGCGTCTAAGAAACCCAGCAGAGAGAGAATTCACGTTCTTCTCTCCGATACACGATACATGGTCCAGAATAGATTATTTTCTAGCATCCTCATCTCTGTTACAAAAATCTACCAATATTCACATTTCAGATATGGTGATATCTGATCATGCCACTCTCACACTGGCTATCGCTGATACTTACCCGAAAGGCACGGACATATTATGGCGCTTTCCAGCTACGGATGACACATTCACAGCTGGACTTAAAGGGTGGTGGCTAGATTACCAGGCAACTAATAGCCCACACTCCAGGGATCCTTTCCTGTACTGGGAGGCAGCGAAGGCGGTTATGAGAGGCCGCATCATAGGCTATGTACATTCCCTGAAAACAAAATCCCTGAAACACTTTCAAGAGGCTAGTGAGACACTCCGACACTCCTATACGGCCTTCCTACGTGACCACAAACCCGCACTAAAACCAAATGGTTAGCAGCGAAAGAGAACTATGACCTATGGGCAGATAGAGTGGAAAGGTTCAAGAAGCAGGCACAAAAAAATGATTTCTTTAGGTTCGGCAATAAAGCCGGATCCCTATTATCCAAGTTAGCAAGAGGACGTTATGTCCCCCCTTATGTAAAGGGAGTCCACAATAAACGTAAAACCCTAGTACAGCACCCTAAAGACATAGTAGATGCTTTTAGAAAAAATTATGAGGAGCTATACAAACAAGACCCGGTGGACATAACTAGAGGACAAGCCTTTCTTGATTTCCTATCCCTTCCAGCTCTTTCGGCTGAGGATCTGGAATCATTAAATGCGGTAGTCACAAAAGAGGAAATAGTGGGTGTCATAAAATCCCTAACGAACAAAAAAGCGCCGGGTCCAGACGGCTATTCGTCCGAATTCTATAAGATACTGCCTGAGGAAACGGCGACTTGTTTGTTGGCAGTATATAATCGCATCATTGATGGTGATGGCTTCCTACCATCGGGCAACCTAGCGTACATTCGAGTCTTACCAAAGGTGGGGAAGGACAACACAGAAACAGAGGCCTACAGGCCAATATCCCTCATAAACGCTGACATTAAAATATTGTCTAAACTACTGGCAAATAGGCTAGCCTCCCTATTACCAACTCTAGTAGGTCCCCATCAGGTGGGGTTTGTACAGGGCCGATCCGCCGTGTCCAACCTGCGTTCAGTGTTAGCAGTGCAAGATTGGATAGCGTTACATGACTCACACATCACAGGTTATCCGGCACTGCTAACACTGGATGCAGAAAAGGCATTTGATAATGTCAATTGGCAATGGCTTCAACTAGTATTGCAGAAAATGGGCATCCGAGGCACCTTTCTGACATATATCTCGGCAATGTACAAGGCACCACTAGCAAGAGTTCATCTTTTGGGTCACTTGTCTTGTCCCTTTTCACTCTCCAAGGGGACCAGACAAGGTTGCCCATTGTCGCCTTTATTGTTCGACTTGGCACCTGAACCAGTGGCGAGATAATTGTTGTCCTCCAGGACCTATACTTGTATCTCGGTGCGAGGAAAGGCAATTAAAATATCTTGCTTTGCCGATGATCTATTGCTATATCTAGCTTCACCGCAAGCCCACTTTGGTGAGGTGCTCTCATTTTTGGGGGACATCGGCCACTATACGGGATACAAAATAAACGTAGCAAAAAGCCAGTTAATGTTTTTGAAGGGCATCCCGAATGGATTCATTTCGCCAGTACCGGTGGAAACAAAGGCCATAACATATTTAGGCATTAAGCTAGGGAGGCTACCCACGCAACTATACACTTTTAACTATCTACCTTTAATATCCAAGATTACGTCTGAGTTGTCCCGATGGTCGGACCTACCACTGTCACTCATGGGCAGAGCTCACCTCTTAAAGATGGTGAGTTTCGCTCGGTTATTGTATCCTCTACAAACAATCCCCCTCCTATTGAAACATACCGGTCACATGCGTTTACAATCTGCCTTCACCCAATTTTTGTGGCGGAAAAAACGCCCCAGGATAGCTTATATGAAGATGGCTTTACCAAAATTTCAAGGGGGTTTGCAATTGCCTTTAATAAGGGGGTACAATCTTGCTGCCCTATTAAGACATGCCAGAGATTGGGTGCATGAGACGGGATTTTATTCCAATTTACCCTTGGAACAGGCGTTAGCTGGGAACCACAATCTGGGGGGTCTACTTCACCGCAAATATTCCAAACGACT
The DNA here is from genome assembly GCF_027789765.1 of Dendropsophus ebraccatus. Taxonomy (NCBI): domain Eukaryota; kingdom Metazoa; phylum Chordata; class Amphibia; order Anura; family Hylidae; genus Dendropsophus; species Dendropsophus ebraccatus. The sequence continues at coordinate 22,740,192 of NC_091457.1, read as the reverse complement.
GTTTGGAGAGAAGCATTTGGATATGCCAAACAGGTGTGGAAGGTTATCCTACCATTTACCCCCCAAACTGCGATATTCCATGTCTTATCCCTGGACACACCAGGGCTGGAACTGAACAATACCCCAGTCCTAATTGTTCATACGTTTTTGTTGGTAGTGAAGAAATGTCTTCTTAGACATTGGTTACAGTCTTCAGTGCCAACATTAGTCAAGGTCACAGACACCATGAATCAAATATTACACTTAGACAAACTAGAGACAGAACGCCACAAAGAAAAGGGAGCAAAAGGTTTCTTCAGAAAATGGAGAGCGTTTATTGAACATCATTACAAAGCAAGGGAAATCGAGGACCTAATGTTGGTCTTCAAATACACTGAGTGGTAAAATAAGGAGGCACTAAAAAATACACTTGGCAAATTACGACTACCCGACAGGAGGGGAGACAGTTAGAGGGAATTTTATGGACGAGAGAAGAGAGGGGGGGAGGGGAGGGAGGGGTTGGGGGGGGGGGGGGGGAGGCTATAGTTGGGATAAAGGGTTGGAAATAGTTTATTTCATGTTTTTCTTTATACAACACTGGTTCACTATCTCTAAATCCTTCGCTACAAATGTCTCAGATAGGGATATGTGTAACCAGTTATACATGCTTCACTCTGATGATCAGCCTTGTTGTTAAAACAGTAATGCAGTTTTCCTGAAAAGAATTTGACCTGTCTCGCGGACGCAATTCTACTCAGTTTTGACGTTGTATATTTGTAAGAATCAAGTGTTGTATTGTTTTATACACTAATAAAAAGTTTTTTTGAAAAAAAAATATTTTTTTTTTTTTTTGCCAGACTTCTCCTTTAATTATATGTTGTATGTCAGAAGTTGAAATTGGTTGCGGTCTCAGTGCAGAGACCCCATCCAATCTCTTATCATAGCCAGATAACGCATACTGTAACATGGATTACTCCCCAACTGGCCACTTAATTCGACTCCATAACAAGTCTATTCAACCCATCCTGCAATAATCTGGCTCGGTGGCTAACCAAATTTCAGACAACAAGATGTGTATTACTAATAACACAAACAATTGTCAGTATTTTTCTGCTTATATTTATTCATTTCTTTTTATTTATTATTTGTGTATTTTTTCCCCTTTGTTCTACATTAACAGTTTCCTCATGGCCCTTGTGATCTCCTGGTTTTTGAAGCTGTAAATAATAGGATTCATCATGGGGGTGACCATGGTGTTCACTAAATTCCGGAATTTGTTTTCATCCAGCAAACTGTCCGTTGGCACCAAATATATGGCAACCAGACTCCCGTAATATGTGCAGACGCCTACCAGATGAGAGCTGCAGGTTGAGAAAGCTTTTCTGCGGCCAATGGCAGAAGACATTTTGAGAATGGTGACAATGATACAAATATAAGAGATGATAATAAGGATAAATGGAAAAAATATAACAATAAGAGATACCACAAAGTCATACCATGACACCAAGACGGTGCTGGAGGTTGAAAGTTGCAGGATTGGAGCGAAATCACAAAAGAAATGGTCAATGATATTGGATTGGCAGAACTCGAGCTGATACATAAAGATAATTTCACTAGTTATGAGCATAAAGGACACGAGCCAAGAAGAACAGACCAGCCGGGAACAGTTCTTAGCATTCATAATCATTGCATAATGTAAAGGATGGCAGATAGCAAGGTATCTATCAAATGACATCGATATGAGAAGAGCAGACTGTGCAAATCCGGAAGAACAAAGCACATAATACTGAAATATACAACAATAGACGTTGATTCTTCCCGTTTTCTTCAAAACGACATTTAGCAGTGGAATCGCAGCATTGGATGTGGACAGGCTATCCGCTAGGGCCAAGTTTTGTAAGAAGATGTACATAGGATTCTTCAGGTTCTGACTCACAGAGATTAGTAAGACGATCAGAAAATTCTCACTCAGTATCACAATATAGAGGAAAAGGAACAGACAAAAGGGCAAAATCTGGAAATCCTGGAAGCTGTAGAATCCGAGCAAGACAAATTCAGTCACCCGGGTCTGATTAATCTGGCACATGTTATATATATGTATCACTGTGGGGTTGTCTTAACCTGCAGTATGGGAAAGCAATGGTATTAGATACAGTATGGCTGTCACTTAGCGTCTTATAAGACTAATCGTTTTTTTTTTCGTTTTCTCCAATCAACAATTGCAAGCGAGAACTTTTGGGAACAACCTGAAATCATTCACCATAATACACAAAATGATAGCCATTTGTTACGATCCCAATTACGATGGGACGATGTGTACATACACCGAAAGATTTGTGAACGATTAACAATGATTTTATGGTCAGCTCAAAAGATGTGATCACCGAAATCCAAACAAATTTTTGTTGGTTGTTTGATCGTTGCCTGCATAGACACAAAAAGTTTATTGCAGATTATTTACAAATGATTAAAACTACAACGATAAAAAACTTTCCGTTCGTCATTTAATTATTGGGTGTTATAGCATGGGCAGATAATCGCTCATTTTTGGTTGTTATAGCTAATTTTTTAAAAGAAAATCGCTCTGTGTAATAGGGCCCTAAGATTCCTAGATAGGAATATCAGCTCAAATCACGGTAGTGTGCATGGGGCCTAACAGCTAGGCAATGGATAGGAAAATTCAAGTAAATGAGATCCCATTGCACTTAGTATTAGTGAGAGATTTGTGTAGTCTACCAAAGCGGGTGTTTCACTGCCATTCAGAAAAAGTGTAGGTCATAGGTTAGTGTGTTTTACTAAGAGGGAGTGTACAGCAGAAAGAGCTCCTGCTGCGTTGCTCTTCAAGAGCTTGGCCTGGAGACCAGGACCCATTTGAAGAACTTTATACCAAGGACTATTTTCTTCCAAGCACCTTCATCCTAGCCTTGTCCGGCTAGAGTCATAATGCGGTGCGGCTGCAGTAGGACGGAAAACAGGAATCCCTATCCATGCTGGGCAGGTATTCTCTTCTTTAATCCCGATAACTTGACAGGAGGGTAGGTAAGCTAGGGTGCAACTAAAGCCGAAAGCTCAACTGCCGACTGATAGGTTTTCTTAGGAGTCTCCCCGATGGCTAGCTCTACCCACTAGGTGGGGCCTACGTCATTGGATTGTGTGTCACTCAGTGCCTACCAACAGTGTTAGGCAGATGTTCACACAAATCCAGGGGTGGGCACAAGCCACTCCTGGCCACCATGAGAAGTGCCCTGGTGATACACTGACATTTTGCCCTAACTAAACACTACCTGGCTCCCCTGGGTTATCACATTAGCTGTTTATGAGGGACAGAAAGTGAAAAGACCAGAGAGAGGTAAAGAAATAGGCTAAAATGACAAAAATAACAGCATCTATTTTCACATGGATAGAACAGTAAAGTATCTTAATTAGAGATGAGCGAACCGGGTTCGAGTCGATCCGAACCCGAACGTTCGGTATTTGATTAGCTGGGGCTGCTGAACTTGGATAAAGCTCTAAGGTTGTCTGGAAAACATGGATACATCCAATGACTATATCGATGTTTTCCACATAGCCTTAGGGCTTTTTCCAAGTTTAGCAGCCACCGCTAATCAAATGCCCAAAGTTCGGGTTTGGATCGACTCGAGTATGCTCCAGGTTCGCTCATCTTTAATCTTAATCCAAGGATTTTTTTTCATTTGTTGGATAGCTCCAAAGTGTATTACAAGCAACATTTATTGATGTGCAAATGTTTTAGGAAGCCCCCAAAATTCGCAGAATGGCATTTTTTGACCCAAGTTCACCCCAACAATGATATTTTGGGGTTTTGTCATTCATTTTATGGCAGATTGAAAGATGACATTACAAAGTACACCTGCTCCTGAAAAAAAAACAAGCCCTCACATGGCCCTGTAGGTGGAAAAATGAAAGAGTTAGAAGATGAGGAGGAAAAAATGAAAACGCAAAAGTGACAATTGGCCCGGTCCTTAAGGGCTAATAGCATAGGATGCAATGGAAATTATGTACAGGGTGTACAGGGTGTCCCTGCCCCTGAGTAGTGAGGTGTGCACATTATGTCTTGCCGCTCAGCTAACATTTTCGTTTATTTGCTGGGAGCAGATGGAGTAAATTATCATAGCAATGGAACATAGGAACAATCGTAACTAACGACTATCGTTCTGTGTAATATGGTGCATGATTTTAGGTAGTTCTCGTTTGCGATTGTTTATCGTTAATTGCTAAAAATTGCTTTCTCTAATAAGACCCTTACCTCCAGGCTATACATATCTACCAGGGCTGGTGGCTGCCTGTTGGGTTAGTCTCTCTCCTCTTGTATGTATCTAAACTTAAATCTGATTTGCGCTTCGAAGCCGACTGTTGGGATTCAGACAAAACGGAACTGAACTGAACAGATACAATGCACTAAGGTATATGCATGTGTGGCCATAGCATTTAAGTACTTAAAGTATTTTAAAAATTAAAGCATTTAAAAAAGTAAAATTTGCACTTAATTGCACATCTAACCGAAACACTATACAGTCATAGTTACAATGGACACATACGTTAGTCTTTACAATGGGAACACAAGTTATCCATTGCCTAGAATGATTCTCTTACCTTATTGATGCAATGGCTGAAATAATGTAAGCATATCAGCTATCAGGAATCTACTCTCGCAGTGCCATGACTTTCTCTATAGCTTCATACCATGTCTACCAGAAAGTAGCTGGACACCTGTGATAGAAAAGGGAAAAAAAAATATTCACCTTTAATAATTGGTGGAGCCTCCATGAGCGGCTATTACAGCTGCGACACTGGGAAATGTATACGGATGCACAGAGAGGCTTGAGTACTATATGGATTGACTGAAGGCCTAACTTGTATAGAGGTACAGATTGGGCAAAACCCATTGGTCTCTAGCTCTAAGTTTGGTGGGTCTGGGTGGGCAGGGCACATTCCGACCACTCACCTTCCACTTGAGAATCATGTAGCCCTCTGTGCATTTTGGGTACTTCCGCTCGTTGGATATGTCGCATATGGATACTGTCCTGTGATAACCGACATTTACATCTTTCTCGAAAACAGAGAGCTCCAAACTGTGCGGCATTTTGCGTGCGACTGATGCAGATGTTTATTAGAGGCACCTGTGACAGGACTGCATATGTTGCGGATTGCAGTGGGGGCCAATGACTTTCTCGTAGATAATGTATATATTTATGAATCTACAACAGGTAGAAAAGATATGCCAAGAACTATGCACAAGGATATATGATTGCTCCGGCTCCAACTCTAAATATTTATAGCTGGTAAAACAAAAAAAAATTTAGTCCTTATGGATTTCCACCTATGCGTCTTATACATCCGAATGGTCTCCAGAGTTTAGGCATCTGGCTTGTAAACATCATAAAAACTATGAAGTAATGACGAACCAATAAACAAAATTAATGGGGTTTTCCACTAGTAAATCTGGTTGACTGTATTATGATCAGGACAGGGAGAGGGGATAAGAGATTACATTGCAGTACAAACTGATAAGTGCTATCATTATTATTATTATTACTATGGTACTTTCAACTTGTATTGTTGATTAATAATATAAACTTCAGACTCCTCTAACTGTAATGCACATTTGTTGGACTCACCAAACTGTTGTAATGGGCAGTGGATGTGGACCCACTACTCTACTGATCTGGTGTGGATTTGGGCTACCCCAAAGTACAGTCTCAGTGTCTTCTAGATCTTCATCTAGTATATAACCAGGATGGGGAAACTGGATTTAAAGTATGTTGCTAGAGGACACTAGGATGTCCAGTATGGGAAGCAGCTGGCTCAGGGAACCAGATGGAACGGCTGAGAGATACCAGAGGGTCAGGCAGTAGCATAGCCAGCAGGCAGCGGCTGTACACTGGAGACACTAAATGAGGCAGAGGCAGGTGGTTAGGGCAGACTACACAGATTAAGGTCAGCAATCCAGGGTGGCATAAGAAGAGACAATGTGATGAAGAAGAGGCAGATAGGCATAGTATAAGGGCCCTATTACACGAGACGATTATCGTGCAAAACTATTTAAAGATAATCGTTCTGTGTAATTGCAGGCAACAATCGAAAAATCGTTTGTATGTCGTTGATTGTTGATTTAGATCTGAACCTAAAATTATCGTTAATCGTTTGCTAATCGTTAGCTGTAATTCCACATTCGTTCGCTTAAAGGCAGTATTCCACGGCCCGACTCTGAGTAGCAAACGAGCGCTGCCAGCCCTCATTTGCTCCTTGTTCCCCGCTCGCTGCTGCCGCTATTCCACGCGGAAGCAGCGAGCAGGTGAGTCAGGGGAGGGCCGGGGGGAGCTGCCCGAGTGATTGCTGATCGTCTGGGCAGCCCATAGGCTATAGCGGCGGTCTGCTGCCGCCACTCCTTCTCCCCAGGGGGGCGGCAGCAGATCACTGCTATATAAGTCGTTTGTCTTTCAACATGTTGAAAGACAAACGACTTCAACGATCAGCTGACATGAACGATGTGTCGGCTGATCGTTGCCTCCTATTCCACGAGATGATTATCGGCCGTAACGGCCGTTTCGCATTTTTTCACTAGTCATTCAGTGTAATTGCAGATTGTCCATTGTTTTGCTGGGATCAGAAGAAATAAACAATCATAGTAACGATCGCAATAAAGATCGTAGTAACGATCATATCTAACGATTATCGTTTTGTGTAATATGGTAAACGAATTCAGATTAACGTTAAACAATCTCATTTGCGATCGTTTATCGTTAGTCGTTAATCGTTAAAAATCGATCCGTGTAATAGGACCCTAAGAAACACGCAGAGGTAAGGAACACAGGATGACAGATATAACAGATACAAGACCTTTGCAAAGCTTTGCTAGGAATACGAGTCACTGGTAGCATTGATTGCATTTCCATAGCTTAAAAATAATACGGTAACAACGCCCCCAGCATGCTGGAAGAAACCACAGAGTGCCAGATCCAGGAAGATGGGCCCCCTGGCTTGAACAACCTGGGGCCCAGCATAGCTAATCCCTGAACATTACCCGAGGAGATTAAGTGAATGTTCAATAGGGTACTTTGGCTTTAATTGCTCTTTGCCAACTACTGGGGATAGCTCGCATAGGCAGTGGATAGTGTTCCCTAGGTGGAGATTCTCGGCAGTTAAGCTCCCTTTCCAGGGGAGAGGGGCCCAGCTACCATCAAGCCCCCTGGGGACACTGAAATAAGTGATTTTAGAGAGGAAAGAAGACAGACAATTTTTATAGATGTGCAGCATCTAAGCTTATGAATAGTGCGTAGAACTGCACATAGAGTAAGGGGGTGACAATACCACTTTAAAGCTTGTTGAAAGGCTGCTGCTGAACTTGTTTAAAGTTCATACTTCAGTGAAAGCATAGATGACTCTAATTGCATAGACCCCTTACTTTTTTTCAATCCATTGTGCGGTTTCGAAGACGTTTAAATACATAGTAATATGCATATTAGCAGTTTTGTGCACTCAACTGCACACCTACACTTGCTAAAAATACTCCCTTATCAGTATTCATTGACATTGATGCATTGGATTTCAAGATAGCTTTTCACTAGACGTAAAGGATACCCCCTTGTCATGATTTTAGATCTAGGGTAGCCAGGCGGTGTTATCTAGGGCTGGTTGCAGTATCGCTGCTGCAGTAGTCACAGGGCCGGAGTGGTGTACACCCAACCTGGGTCCCCAACACAAACCCGTTAAAGGTAGTAGGTAACCTCTAATGTTGTTTGGTGGTGGTGGTGCGGTGCAGATAAACCACAGAGTCCAGGATAAACTTAACCAATTAAATACTTTACTGGAATGTTCTTAAAGTGACTGTATACTTCAATGTGTTTGCCCAAGTTTACAGTAAGCAGTTTCTGCTTGAATATGATTGCCAGTCCCTTCAAATGCTGGGAAATAATGTTGCATAGTTTATACTTTAGCAGGAACAGTCTCTTTAGTAGGTTTTTAATAGAAGACTTTGTAGAGTAGATAAGGGGCTACCAAGGAGGACCTGTCTAAGCAGTGCAGAACTTTATTAGGATGACCTTAATACTTGACTTTTGAAGAAACCCATACTCAAAGTTTAGAGTAACATGGGCCCCAGGATTAAACAACCGGACGTATCTAATCCCTCAAGATTACCAGAGGAGATTAAGTTTCAATGGGGTACTTTGGCTTTACTTGCTCTTTGCCAACTACTGGGGATAGTTCGGACAGCTGAAGAACTTCCTGGCAAATACTTTTTTATGCTACAAAATTTATAGTTATTGGCCATATATCTTCCTGTATAAAAAGGATTATATGTGGCCGAAGATGAAAAAAGGACAGCACAGATATGAACAGTTTTTTAGATCACAAGCAGCATAGTATATTTGCCATCCACGCTGCTTGTGATCTGGCATCCGGGTCTTCAGGGTTCCAGCCACTACTGTATCTTTAGGACCTGCATCTTTCAGACTCACCCCAGGTGAGTTAACTTTTTATTTTTTTTATAGTGGTCGCCCCATACAGTGGGGATGCGGCCATTTTTGACACCCACGGCGTTATTTGTGGTGCCACACGGGATCACGGCCTGAGCGTATACGATGCGTATATGCTCCGGCCAGGATTCCATTGAAATAGAGGCAGTGTCCACCGGCGCATAAAGTACGGCCGTATGGCCGTACTTTTACGTAGTGTGAACATAGCCTTAGGGATGACAGGTTTTGTTCCACCAGACTGGCACATAGCAAATGTGGTACCAATACACAAGAAGGGATCAAATAGTCATCCTGGAAAGATAGGTTTAACATCTATTGTGTGTAAAGTATTTGAGGGTTTTGTAAGAGATGCTATACTGAAGTTGGATGGATTTATGAGTTTATGAGGGATCAGTCCTGTCAGACTAATCAGATCAGCTTCTATGAGGGGGGTAGTTATAGACTGTACCTGGGGGAGGCTGTAGATGTTATGGATCTGGACTTTTCAAAGGCATTTGATACTGTGCCGCATGGAAGGTTGGTCTATAAGAGGAGATGCTGGGACTAGGGGAAAAGATATGCAGATGAGTAGGTAACTGGCTAAGTGATAGGAAACAGAGGGTGGTCATTCATTGAACATACTTAGATTGGGTAACAGATACTGGTGGGGTACTTCAGGTGTCAGTTTTGGGACCACTTCTTTTTAACATGTTTATTAATGACCTTGTAGAGGGGTTACAGAGTAGAATCTCCATATTTCCAGATGATACTAAACTGGGTAAAGTAACGACCAGAGAGGAGGATAATATCATATTACAGAGGGATTTTAAGAAGCTGGAGGCTTGGGCAGATACAGTAAATAGGATATTAAGTTTATTGTGGATAAATGTAAGGTTATGCATTTGGGTCGTAGAAATAATACGTATAAGTATAAGTACAGTTATGTGCTAAATTATAAAACACTGGTTAAAACTGCTTCTGAAAAGGACCTGCACACTTAGATTTATTAATTTTTTACAATGTGTCCGTGTACACTGAAATGCATAGGATAACTTCTTACACTAGGATCCATACCTAAGGAGAGTGACGTCACTCAGGATACCACTTTTTTGCCACTGAAAGCTGGACTGTGTGAACTTATGTGCAGTGCTACCGGCCGGAGCATCTGCCGAGTTCAGAAGATTTCTTCCCATTGATTAACTTCTCTACACTGCATAAAAGCTGGATGTGGACTTCGGCTGAACTCCATTGATATCGGCATCTGGGCAAGTGACATATTTACCTTTCCAGCTGGATTTCCATACAGGTATTTGTCACCTATATAATCCTCCTTATTCTGACTGACCCACTAATTATCTGCGCTGGGTGTATCTATATGTTTAATTTTTATTTATTATTTACATTTTACATTATTTTTACATTTCTTTTGCTCTACATTAACAGTTTCTTCATTGCCCCGGCGATCTCCTGGTTTTTGAAGCTGTAAATAATAGGATTCATCATCGGGGTGACCATGGTGTACACTAAACTCCGAAATTTGTTTTCATCCAGCAAACTGTCTGAAGGTGGCACCAAATATATGGCAACCAGGGTCCCATAACTTGTGCAGACGCCTACCAGATGAGAGCTGCACGTCGAGAAAGCTTTTCGGCGGCCAATGGCGGAAGACATTCTGAGAATGGTGACAATGATACAAATATAAGAGATGATAATAACAATAAATGGAAAAAATATGATAATAAGAGATAACACAAAGTCATACCATGACACCAAGACAGTGCTGGAGGTTGAAAGTTGCACGATTGGTGCGAAATCACAAAAGAAATGGTCAATAATATTCAATTGGCAGAACTCGAGCTGATACATAAAGATAATTTCACTAGTTATGAGCATAAAGGAAACGAGCCAAGAAGAACAGACCAGTCGGGAACAGTTCTTAGCATTCATAATCATTGCATAATGTAAAGGATGGCAGATAGCAAGGTATCTATCAAATGACATCGATATGAGAACGCAAGACTGTACAAATCCGGAGAAACAAAGCACATAATACTGAAATATACAATAATAGACGTGTATTCTCCCCATTCTCCTCAGAATGACATTTAGCAGTGGAATCGCGGCATTGGATGTGGACAGGCTATCCGCTAGGGCCAAGTTTTGTAAGAAGATGTACATAGGATGCTTCAGGTTCTGACTCACAGAAACAAGAAAGACGATCAGAAAATTCTCACTTAGTATCACAATATAGAGGAAAAGGAACAGACAAAAGGGCAAAATCTGTAAATCCTGGAAGCTATAAAATCCGATCAGTATAAATTCAGTCACCCGGGTCTGATTATGCTGGCACATGTTATATATATCACTGTGGGGTTGTCTTAACCTGCAGTATGGAAAAGCAATGGTATTAGATACAGTATGGCATCCACTTAGATTCATATATCGAAATACAGCCTCTAGGTAAATACATGGACCCTGGAATATATACAGTTATGTACATTAGCCCATAGAGTACAAAGGGTCCGATGCTGTCGGCAATTGCAGATCTGGGCAGTATCCAGACCACAAATCATGGTAGTAGTGTGCATGGGGCCTAACACCTCTACAATGAAGAAGAAAGTTCAAGTAAATTAGTTTCCATAGCACTATGTATTATGGTGCGTTTACACAGGCAGATTTATCTGACCGATTTTGGGAGCCAAAGCCAGGAATGGATTGGAAAAAAGCAGAAAGCTCAGTCTTTCCTTTATGACCCGTTCCCTGTTTATGGTCTGTTCCTGTCTTTGGCTTCAAAAATCTGTCAGATAAATCTGCCTGTGTAAACGCACCATTAGTGAGATCTCTGAAATTGTTTGCAAGGGACTACTTTTTTTTTACTTGTCAGTTGCGGCCTGGTCTGCCAGTTTAAAAGTTGTTTTTTAGGACAATAACTGCATCACCTGCCGAACCACAGGACAAATCTTGGATTAAAAGCAGCTATCCAAAGGTACAAGCGGTTTGGGGGGGTCAGATTGTGGGTACAGAGTCGCTTTAAATCTGGTTTCATATAATTTGATTTGAGCTTAGAGGCGGACTGTTGGGATTTAGACTGAACGGAACTGAACTAAACAGATTGATTATAATAGAAAAAAATGCTAAATTGTTTATTCCACGTAATATATACAGTGAGGAAAATAAGTATTTGATACACTGCCGATTTTACAAGTTTTTCCACCTACAAAGAATGGAGAGGTCTGTAATTTTTATCGTAGGTACACTTCACTTGTGTGAGACAGAAACTATTTAAAATAAATCCAGACAATCACATTGTATGATTTTTTAATTTTTACTTTGCTTTTTATTGCATTAAATAAGCAACCAACAAGAATTCTGGTTTTCATAAACCATAGTTTTTCTTTAAAATGCTCCGCCTACTCTTCACTCATTACCTGTATTAATTGCACCTGTTTGAACTTGTTACCTTTATAAAAAGCACCTCTCCCCACACTCAATCAATCACATTCCAACCTCTGCACCATGGCCAAGACCAAAGAGCTGTCTAAGGACACCAGGGACAAAACTGTAGACCTGCACAAGACTGGGATGGGCTACAGGACAAAAGGCAAGAAGCTTTGTGAGAAGGCAACAATTGTTGGCACATTTATTATAAAGTTGAAGAAACACAAGATTACAGTTAATCTTCCTTAGTCTGGAGCTCCAAGATCTCGCCTTGTGGAGTAAGAATAATTCTAAAAAAGGTCAGGTCAGAATTCAGTCAAAAATTACATGGAATGACCTGCTCAATGACCTCAAGAAAGCAGGGACCACAGTTTCAAATATTACCATAAGCAACACACTAAGCGTCATGGATTAAATTTATGCTGGCCATGTAAGGTCCCCCTGCTCACATTAGCACATGTCAGGGCCCATTTGGATGATCCAGAGGAGGCATGGGAGAAGGTCATATGGTCAGATAAGACAAAAACAGAACTTTGGAAAGTGGAAACATGATACTGTGGGGATGTTTTTCTACAAAGGGGACAAGACGGCTGCACCATATTGAAGGAGAGATGGATGGGGCCATGTATCGTGAGATTTTAACCAAGAACCTCCATCAGTAAGAGCATTGACGATTGACGATTGCTTGCGGCATGGCACACAGCCAGAGCAACTGAGGAGCGGCTCTGTGAGAAGCATTTCAAAGTCCTGTAGTGGTCTAGTCAGTCTTTAGATCTGAATCCAATAGAAAAACTTTGGAGGGAGCTGAAACTCAGAGTTGCCCAGAGACAGCCCCAGAACTTAAAAGATCTGGAGAAGATCTGTATGAAGGAGAGGGACACAATCTCTGCTGCAATGTGTGCAAACCTGGTCAAGAACCACAGGAAAAGCCTGACTTCTGTAATTGCAAACAACGGTTTCTGGACTAAGTTCTGTTTTTCTATTGTATCAAATAGTTATTTTGTGCAATAAAATGCAAAAGAATTATTAAATTTTTTTTAAAAATAGATTCTTTCAGGTGAAGTGACCTACGATAAAAAATTACTGTTCTTTCCAATCTTTAAAGGTGGGAAAATTTGTAAAATCAGCAGTGTATCAGATACTTATTTTACTCACTGTGCAAGTGCATATGTGTCCATAGCCTTAAAGGGAACCTGTCACCCCCCGTGCCGGGGTGACAGGCTCCCGACCCCCCGCTATAGCCCCCTATACTCACCTGATCCCGCCAGGTCCTGCTTCTGGACTCGGTCGGGTCACGGAGATATCAGCCGCTGCAGCCCGGCGCGCACGCTGAGAGATGAGTCCAACGCTCATAGAGAATGACGGAGCGCTGGACTCACCAGTCATTCTCTATGAGCGTTGGACTCATCTCTCAGCGCGCGCGCCGGGCTGCAGCGGCTGAGATCTCCGTGACCCGACCGGATCCAGAAGCGGGACCCGGCGGGATCAGGTGAGTATAGGGGGCTGTTGCGGGGGTCGGGAGCCTGTCACCCCGGCACGGGGGGTGACAGGTTCCCTTTAAGATATCTAAAATATTAGAAAAGTAACAATTATACATAATAACCACAGAATGCTTCTCTTACCTTATTCATTCAATGGCTGTAATGTAAGGATATCGGTTATATTGCCGTTAGGTACTGTCGTTAATCTACTTTTGCAGTGCCATGACTTTCTGTAAAGCTTCATACTATATACTTATGAATCTATACAGCGATTACAAATAGAAAAGCAACGCCAAGTGTTATGCACAAGGCTAAATGATCACCCCGGCTTCAACTCTCAATATTTATAGCCGGTAAAACGGAAAAAAAAAAAAAAACTTGATTAATCCTTGTGGATTTCCACCTCTGCGTCCTGATGGTCTCCAGAGTTTAAGCATCTGGCTTGTGAACATCATAAAAGTCATTTGTAAAAGTGACTGAGAAAGTAGTGATGACCTAATGAACAGAATTAAAGGGGTTTTCCACTAATAATTCTTATTGACTGTAATGGTCAGCACAGGGAGAGAGGATAAGAGATTACATTGCAGTATTAAAACTGATAATTGTCATGATAAAGGAATATTTTTCACTACATAATTGTCATTTTCAACCAGTGATTATTACTTTCTACTTGTATTATTGACTAATAAATAAATTTAAATTTTATACTCTGCACATTTGCTGGACTCGCCAAACAGCTGGTTGTCATGGGCAGCAGATGCGGACCCATTGCTCTACTGAGCTGGTTTGCCTTTGCACTAACCTGGGGGTGTGGAGTCTCAAGGTCCTCTATCCTTTATCCCACTCCAGAAAGGCAGGTTTATGGTGCTTGAGGACACAAGGGCACTCTGCTGTATGGATAGTGGATGGTCCTGTTGATCAGGCACTAGTGGGTCAGGCAAGAAGCATAGTCAGCAGGCGGGGTTGTACAATGGAGTCTGAGGATGAGGCAAAGGCCTAGTTCAAAACAGGCCTGTGGTCGGGTTCAGATCAGCAATCCGGTTCACAATACAAAACAAGAGGGATCAGGTAGATAAGTATAGTCCACAGGATAACAGATATAGAAGAGCAAACCTTCGTCCCCTGCAATGCTTAGGTACTGGATGTTATGCAGAACCCCCTTATATAGCTTTTTTCTAATGTCGATAGGTGGGGCAAGCAATGGCCATTTAAATCTGTTAGCTAGCACACGGATGATCCCTAAGGGCTTGGCATGGAAGTGCCGAAGTAAGACGGTGACTGGGAGGGGGTCGCACCCAGTGCACCAACAGGAACCAGCAGCAAATAGCACAGAGAGAGTGAGCACAGCAACCCAGGCCAGGAGACATGGAGCAGTGGGGGAAGACAACTGTCCACATTACAGTACCCCTCATGGCCCTTCTTCTTAGGCTTGAAAGAGAAGATAAACCAGAGAGCAGGATAAGTGCATAACTATTTCTTAAGGTTCTCAAGATGTTTTTTTCTGGTCCAAAATTCTTCTAATCCATCAGGAAATATCTCTTTTGCTGTTGTTTTAGTTAGCGACATCTTTGGGAACCCTAAATGATCAGGATAGATGGAGCTAACATAAGACTGAAATAATGTTCTTCTAGACCAGAGGACATAGGGAAGAGCAGGCAGCCCAGGCCGGGGTTGTGAGATAACGTATGCTGGCAGGAGGAACCCGTCAGATTTACATTGGGTTTGAATGCAGAAAAAAGACACTTGGTGCTGAAGTTCCAAACTAAGCAAGTGTTCAAGGGGTTAATTAAGTCAATCAAGCCAGCAAAGAAGTCATGTCCACCATTACGCTGCACATCACCTCTTCAAAGTCATGTTGAACATCTCATCTGCGAACATTTGCGTGGTTAAGGTTTAGACTTGTTAAAGAAGTCTGGCCAAAATAACAAGTCGGCTGTAGGCAGGGGGGAGTGGGAACATTAAAAATAATCTCGACTTACCCATTACTGTGCCCCCACAGTGCTGGTTTACTGCTCACAGACCCCCACCGGGTTCTTGGATCTTCTGCTCGTACAATGTCATGACCTGGGCTCAGCAATGACCCAGGCTCAAGGAAAGGATGCCGCCACAATCACTAACTATGCAAAAGAAGAGCCTGTGGAGCCTCATTGAAGAGTTTTGTAACACTGGACTAGCCAGATATCCCTCCGGAAAGGACCAGGCCAAGGGGTAGCTCCTGTAAGGAAACCACCAAAACCACCATATTAAGTGGCCCTATAAGTCAATGTAATGACAAGGGAAAAATCAAGGCCAGGTATCTATCCACATACAGCTGTTTCGGGGTGTTGCCCCTCATCAGTGTAGAGCACAATTACTTACTGGTTGTGACGACACTGAAATAAAGGGGGAAACTGGAGCATGGTGGTGGTCAGTTAGGGATAAGCACAGCTTTTTTTTATGTTCCCACACCCTTTGTCTGCACCTAGATGCCTTAAACTAGATGCCTAACATGGTAGAAGGAGGGCTAACAGGGGAATGCCCACATGCCTACAGTGGGGTCCCAATTACATTACATTCTAAAGGGGCTAAGTGCCAGAGGGGGTTCCTACAGGGGATGTCTACGGGGGGGGGGGGGGGGTTGTTCTAACTGCCAGGGAGGTGAGGGGGATTTCCTACATGGGGGAAACTACATACTGGGGGGGGGGGGGTACCTACAGGGGGTGACAGAGGGACCTAACTAGTATATGGGAGGGTATTAGTACAATATGGGGGCACAGAGTTCTATCTACTATATGGATGCACAGAGGGGGCTTATCAACTATATTAGGGTGCAGATGGGGGACTTAATACTATGTGAGGGCATAGAGGGTGACTTTAATATGATTGGAACCTTATAGTGGGGCCTGTAATATGCTGGGGGCCTGATATTGGAATCTATAATGTGCTTGGGCCCTGATACTGGGGTCTGTAATATATTGGGGGCCTTATACTGGGGCCTGTAATATGCTGGGGGCCTTATACTGGGGTATGTAATATGCTGAGGCCCTGATACTTGGGTCAGTAATATGCTGGGAGCCTTATAGTGGGGTCTATAATATGCTGGAAACCTGATACTGAGGTGTGTAATATGCTTGGGGCCTGATGCTAGGATCTATTTTATGCTTGGGTCCTGATACTGGGGTCTGTAATATATTGGGGGCCTTATACTGGGGTCTGTAATATATTGGGGGCCTTATACTGGGGTCTGTAATATGCTGGGGGCCCTATGCTCAGATATGTAATATGCTGGGGCCCTGATACTGGGTTCTGTAATATGCTGGGGGCCTTGTACTGGGGTCTGTAATATGCTGGGGGACTTACACTGGGGTGTATAATATGCAGGGTCTGATACTGGGTTCTGTAATATGCTGGGGGCCTTATACTGGGGTCTGTAATATGCTGGGGGCCTTATACTGGGGTCTGTAATATGCTGGGGGCCTGATACTGGGGTATATAATATGCTGGGGGCCTGATACTGGGGTATATAATATGCTGGGGGCCTGATGCTGGGGATGTAATATGCTGCAAGCCTGATACTGGGGTCTATAATATGCTGGGGGACTTACACTGGGGTGTATAATATGCAGGGTCTGATACTGGGGTCTATAATATGCAGGGGTCTGATACTGGGGTCTATAATATGCTGGGGGCCTTATACTGGGGACTTTAATATGTGGGACCTGTAATATTTAAATCCATACCATGAGAATAATATAGGGAGAATCCAAATAAACCCAAATACACCTAACTAAAGCTAAAGATGAAAGTACTTTAGCTTTAACCTTGTTTGACCTTTCTGTGTAAACATTAAACTCGTCATTATCCTTTGAAGTTTACATTATCTTTACATTACATTTTGGCATGTGTGCCTTATCTTAGTATCTTTATTGTGTTTAGTCTTATAACCTAGCTTGTTATTATTTTATCATACATATGTTATCTTGCACACATCACCCTCTTGGAGTGTGGATATTACAGTAGACCTATAGGGTGGCTGAGGCTTGTAGATCTCACAAGGTCACGGTATGGATGTCAATGATTACAGTGGGCAGCGGGCTTCCACAGCAACTATTTATACTCTACACTCAGTGCAGCCCTGTTCTCACTCACTCCACTGCCCCTACCTACCTTAACGGTAGCCAGTGCCATAGCCACAATGTAGGCAGACCAGGCAGCTGCTATGGGGCCCAGGCTCCCAGGGAGCCTGTAAAACTACGGTCAAGGTAGGAAAAGGAAGGAAGGGCCAGATAAGTATATAGGCGTGGAGTCTACAGGATTAATGAGGCCTCGTACAGTTTTCTGCTATGGGGGCCCATGAATCCTAGCTACACCCCAACTGGGCGACAGTCCCTACACTGAGATAAGTGCACAGGAGGGCAAGAGAGGGCAAATAGGCTGGTTTAACCTATTCAGTACTTAGTATAACCCATGCATTGCTATGCTGCTGTATCTTTGGGCTAATGCATCAGTAACCTTCTCTCTGCCCCCCACACCATCAAAGTTGTTTACAGTATAAATATTCAGCCCAGTACAGTTCCAGTTTGTATAGTTCACTGCACTTACACCTGCACTGTCATGGCATAGCATAGCAAAGAGGAGCATGGGCTATGCTGTGATTGGCCAGAGAAGTAATGGGAGGAAGCCTTATTTATGCACTTTTTGCCAAACAGCTCAGTTCTGGTCCTGCCTTTCTGAAATGGTGACATATTGAGAAATACAGTAGTCGTGCACTATAGAGGGGACTCAATGGGTACTATTAGACGGGCCGATAGGGGTCCAGTAACAACTGCAAACAAGCGCCGATCTGCTAGATCGGCGCTCATTAACTGGGCCTATTACACACACCGATGCCCTTGCAGCACTCACTTAAACGGTATACTTTACATGTCCACGCTCCAGGGCTGCTGCTGCGTTCTGCTTCTCTCTGGTTTCCGTGCGCTGTAGCTTCAGAGCGGCCTTTCAGCTGACAGGCCACTCAGCCAATCACAGGCTGCTGTCATCCCGGCCTGTGATTGGCTGAGCGGCCTGTCAGCTCTGACAGGACGCTCTTAAGCTAGAGCGCGTGGGACCCGTGGAGAAGCAGAGCGCAGCAGCAGCCCTGGAGTGTGGATAGGCGCCTGACAATTATAGCTTCTAACCTATATCAATGATCAGCTGATGACAACGATCATGGGCTGATCGTTGTCTTTATTACACGGAGAGATAATCGACCGAATCGGGCCAATTCGGCCGATTATCGTTCCGTGTAATAGTACCCTAAGAGGCTCAATAACAGAAGTGAGAACCTAAAAAGTCATCTTGTCCCCCTCCTTAGGGGTTAATCTAACAAAACCACAGAGGTTCGTAAACATCTGGTAGGCTTTAATTAGGGAACGATGGTCAGATATACAAAAAAGAAATCTAACTTTTTTTTTTACACATTTTTATTGTATACAATTTTTTGTGTAATTTGTGGAGGGGGGTTGTATTTTTTTTATGTGAATTTATATGTTCATTCATTCATTGTGCTCATACATTAGTGATGGTTTTAACAGGTGTGAACAATTGTTTAGTGGCTTTTTGATGGACCTGTGCTGACATGCTGAGCCGGGTTGGGCCGATGTAAGGCGCGCCGCTGATTTTATGCTTTGTGCTGTAATTAGTCACTTATGAATAGAATACAAGATTCCTTTTGCACTGAAGTGTGATAGTTTTACACTGCAGTATATTTAGCTTTATACCCATAGCTGTAAAAGAGCTTTTCAGACCCATTCCGGATGTGGACTGGTTGTTATACTGCTGGGAGGTTTAGTTGGTATTTAATATATTCACCTGCTCCCCTTTGACTGTATAAGATCTCTCGTTTATTTTTACATTGCTGTATTTTGCCATTTAAGCTATTTTTGCTTGTATTTTTGGAACATAAAACACCATTAAAATAGCCATTTTAATGCTGAAAAAAATTATTATACTGTGTGTGTATATATATATATATATATATATATATATATATAATTTTTTTTTTTTTTTTTTTTTTTTTACTTTTGAGTCCTACTACTGAACTAAATAGTAAACTTTTCACATTAAAAAATATTTTTTTAAAAAGCCTCAAAAAACAAGTAATTAGAGATGAACGAACCTGGAGCATGCTCGAGTCGATCCGAACCCGAACTTTCGGCATTTGATTAGCGGTGGCTGCTGAACTTGGATAAAGCCCTAAGGCTATGTGGAAAACATGGATATAGTCATTGGCTGTATCTATGTTTTCCAGACAACCTTAGAGCTTTATCCAAGTTCAGCAGCCCCAGCTAATCAAATACCGAACGTTCGGGTTCGGATCGACTCGAACCCAAACGCGGTTCGCTCATCTCTACAAGTAATGTACCAATTTTTTTTATCAATTTTTTTTTTATGATATTTTTTACAGTTGTGAAATTCAGTTGAAATACTTAACCCTAGGATGTGTTCACACATGGAAGCTTTTTTTTTTTTTTAATGCAGTGTTTGTAGCAGCTATGTAGAATGCTGCAAGCTCTGAATTTAGGCAATTGTGCACTATTTTTTTGTCAATTTTGGTAAGGGAAAAATTTCCACAAGTCAGGACTTGTGAATCCTTACGCTAGTGAGGGTTTATGTCCTTTGTCTTTTATCTGCCTTTGGGTCCATTTACATGGGTCGACAAGCTCCAAACCCTGGGATAAACACTTGCTTACAAGGCCTTTAGACAAGCCAAACACAAGAATTGCGATCAGCTGACTAATGACTTCCTCCCCTTCCATAGACTTGTAGCTAGAAAAGAAACTGTTTGGAAGGGAGGGGGAGATGAATGAGGTTTGATAGGGAAGCATTTTTGTCTAATAAGATATATTACAAAGCTTCTTATATTCTCTTGTACTATTGATCTATGCAATGTTTTTTGAAAGGACAGTTGTTAATTCCAGTTGCAGTCACCACTGTTTAAAGACCAAAGACCATTTGAGCTGTATGTCTCGTAGGAATGCTATTCCAGATTACCCAATAAAAGAATTGATATCTGTATTCTCCCCCTCCCGTTTTAATAATATCAACAGCCTGGAGGCCATTGCAAGTGTCAGCACATGTAAGCGGATATACCAGCTCCCTCCATGTGTGGAGGATATCACTAAGATTGTCGCAGGTCTTTTCTATCTCTTATTGAGTGATTGCTCCCCTGTGTCTTCTGTCAGTGATCGCTCGATCCTGTCCCCATTTCATTTCTTCTGGACACCTAAAAGTAAACACTGGTGCAGATGGGGTTAGGACTCTTTACTTATATTACCTTATATTACTTATATTTACCTATAATACGTAATGAGCACTATTCAAACAGTACTTATACACAGAAAAAATATGAGACTAGTTATCATTAAAACATTAACTTGAACATGATTAAATACCAGAACAGACCAGACAAAGCTGGGGGTAAAACAGGCCATATATATTATATAGTGGTGTAGCTACCATAGAGGCACGGTAGGCAGTTGCTATGGGGCCCATGCCGGAGGGGGGCCCGGATGCACAGAGAAGATAAGAGTCTCAAGGGTCCTTCTGCTTAACACCTTATGTACTGCAGTGTGTAAGTGACTCAGTGTTCACTTACATGCTGCAACATAAAAAAGGGTTAATATGCAGAGGACAAGGAGATCTTTGCTTCACTTCTCTGATTACCCCTGACCTCTGTTCTCCCTGCTGCAATTAAGTAGGAAAATGTGCCAGAGGTCAGGGGTTATCAGTGCATGTGCGGTGAAGCAGAGATCTCTGTCTTCCTTTTTAAGGGCCCTATTATACGAAACGATTGTCGACCGTATTCAGCCGATCGTCTTGTGTAATAAAAGACAACGATCAGCCGACATGAACGATGTTGGCTGATAGTTGCAGTCGCTTGTCTTTCAACATCTTGAAAGACAAACGACTTAGAGAGCAGCGATCTGCTGCTGTGGAATAGGAGTGACGGCAACAGACCACTTCTATCTGCTATAGGCTGCCCGGACGATCTAGCGATCACCCGGGAAGCCCCACCCCCTGCAACTCCCCTCGGCCTCCTCTGCACTCACCCAATCGCTGCCGACGCGTGTAATAGTGAGCGGGGAAGGAGGAGCCAACGAGCGCTAACAGCGTCCAGTGTAATAGAGGCTTAACTCTTTTTGGTGTTGCAGCATATAACTGAACATTGGGTCACTTACACACTGCAGTACATAAGGGGTTAAGTAGAAGGTAGTCGGCTCCTGCATCTATGTATTTAACCATGAGAGCTCTTAATGGGCCCTTATAGTTAAATACAGTGGACTGACAGATCAAGCAGCCATTGTCTCTCTGCTCTGCCAGTCACTTTTGTAGCTGCTTCTGCCTCTGGTCACAAGAGATTTTAGTTTTTGGCCACATCACAGAGTTGTCTATCTTTCTTTCTATCTATCTATCTATCTATCTATCTATCTATCTATCTCCTATCTATCTATCTATCTATCTATCTATCTATCTATCTATCTCCTATCTATCTATCTATCTATCTATCTATCTATCTATCTATCTCCTATCTATCTATCTATCTATCTCCTATCTATCTATCTATCTATCTATCTATCTATCTATCTATCTATCTAACCAATATCATCAGAAACAATCCAAACTAACTGTAATTCTCAGGGCACCCGTCTAACAGCGAAGTGCTGTTAGTGAATATATAAATGTACATATTAATATTATCTAAAATAGAATTATCAACATTATCAATAAATGCAATGCTCAGTGCAAAAATACTTTATATACAGTATATATATATATGAAAATTTAAAATATTCATGTATGTACCCCATATATACAATAATATAAAGTGCAAATAATCGTAAAGTGCAATAATAGTTCTCAAGAAAAGTGCATCATGTACATTATAAACATGTGTATACTAAAGTGCAAAACAGCAATCAAATACCGTGCATATACTGTATATATAGATAAAAAAAGCGACAAAAAATACTCAATCACAGGATTACATTACCATATCCTCCAAAACCAATGATGCAAAAAAAAAAAACACAACCCCCCCAACACCCCCCCCCAACTCCTCCCTCCCTTATATCACATTTCACACCACACAAACTCATACATCTATGCCCCCACCCTATATATCTCAACACTACTCAACTCAATATCTTATTCACACACACATACATACCATTTACGGTATGCCCCGGGAATTATACATATAATTTCCATCAAGAGTGTAAGTAAGTTCGCCAAATTCACACTAATAGGCTACGACACCATATTATGATCATAATCAGTCCATCTCTTTTCATAGATCTTCTCTTCTTTTTCTCTTTTTCGTGGATCCGAGCGACATAACCCCAACATCACCTCATGACCATTGCTGCCAATCCAAGGTAAGTATTTCAATACATAATAGCATCACATGTCCTAAAAAAAAAAATAAATAAAACAGTTAAAAATGAATTCTAAAATTCTAAAGAATTCTAAAATTCTAAAGACAGTTAGAACCCACACAAAATTTCTTTGCTCATTCAAGACCCTCAGGCATAACGTACCCAGTGTTGTTATCCACCTGCATTCTTTTAGAAACATAGAAACATAGAAGATTGTCAGCAGAAAAAGACCACACGGTCCATCTAGTCTGCCCTTTTAGTATTTTCTTTCTTATTATCTTGGGATAGATATATGTTTATCTCAGGCGTGTTTAAATTCTGTTATTGTGGATTTACCAACCACCTCTGCTGGAAGTTTGTTCCAGGTATCTACTACTCTTTCAGTAAAATAATCTTCTTTTTCTCACATTGCTTCTGATCTTTACCCTAACTAACCTCTCACTGTGTCCTCTTGTTCTTGAGCTCAGTTTTTTTTTTACTAAAAACACTCCCCTCTTACACCTTATTTAGTCCTTTAACATACTTAAAGGTTTCAATCATGTCCACCCTTTCTCTTCTTTCCTCCAGACTATACAGATTCAAATCCTTAAGTCTTTCCTGATATGGTTTATGCCTCACACCCTCCACCATTTTTGTAGCCCGTCTTTGGACCCGTTCTATTTTATCAATGTCCTTTTTTAGGTGAGGTCTCCAGAACTGGACACAGTATTCCAGATGTGGCCTCACCAGAGCTCTATACAGCAGGATCACAATCTCCCTCTTCCTACTGGTTATACCTCTAGCTATACACCCCTTTTCGAGCGAGTATCCGTCATTTTCAACATAATATATTTCAAAAGTTTAGAAAAGAGATAGTGAGAGAGTTAGAGAAATATACACTTCAATTTCGGACAGGGTAGGAGAGCAAATAAATAACTATTTTTTCCAAGGGAGGACGGCAATACATGTTATTACAAAAAAACAAAAACAAACACAAAAAAAATCTTTTAAAAATGGTCTATTTACTGAGAACCAGTGTGGGGCACCCCAACCACTAAGAAGAGCACCAATAGCTACTATTACTACTACTATTCTTTCTCTAAGGGTCCCACTTTCTCATTTTAATCTATAGCCGCTTCTCTGAGCAGTCTTATTTATGAAAAAGAGGCGCCTACCACAGAAAGAAGGGGAGCAACGCCCGTTCTTGATCCGAAGCATGCACCTCCTCCAGCTGCCCATGTGTCATAGCTGCCCGGTCCCATCCCGCACCGCTCACCCTGTCCTGGTGCCGGCGGGGTGAGTGCTCCTACACCTCCTCCAGCTGCACATATTTCATAGCCGCAGGAGCGCTCACCCCGCCGCCCGGTCCCATCCCGCACCGCTCACCCCGTCCTGGGCGCCGTCACGGGGAAGCCTGTGCCGCGGTCTGTTTTTTGATGCAGCTCCTTTGATTCTAACGGAGCCGTGTCATAGAGGGGAGGGAATTCCCTCCCACTGGGGGCAGGCCGGCCTACCTCCAGTGCTTGAGCACCGGCCGGTAACCATGGAAAGAACGGCGCCATACAGGGGAACCGAGCTTCCCTGTGACAGCGCCATTCTATCTCTGTCAGGTTAAAGAGGACGTACCTGGTGGTACATCCTCTTTAAGTTTTTGCTTCTACCGGCTGTCATTAATGGGAAATCAGATTTTTTTTGCCAACACTGTATCTGTGCAAAGCAATGACCAGTGTTTTTTTTTTTTTACTGTCCTCATTTTTTCCAATCAGAGTTATAAGTTGAAATAAATCTGATCTTCTTTTCGCTGACTCTCTCCCTATCTTTTTTTTTCCAAAAGGACTTATCTTCTTGTATTTTTTGCCCTTTCATAGCCATTTTTTTTTATTTTTCTCTTGATGTACCCTCTTTCCACAAATCTATCCTTTAAATCTGTTCCTTGTTTCGCGAACATTTCCTCCGATGAGCAAATCCGCCTCATTCACTTGATGTACCCTCTTTCCACAAATCTATCCTTTAAATCTGTTCCTTGTTTCGCGAACATTTCCTACGACAAGCAAATCCGCCTTATTCTCTTGATGTACCCTCTTTCCACAAATCTATCCTTTAAATCTGTTCCTTGTTTCGCGAACATTTCCTCCGATGAGCAAATCCGCCTCATTCTCTTGATGTACCCTCTTTCCACAAATCTATCCTTTAAATCTGTTCCTTGTTTCGCGAACATTTCCTCCGATGAGCAAATCCGCCTCATTCTCTTGATGTACCCTCTTTCCACAAATCTATCCTTTAAATCTGTTCCTTGTTTCGCGAACATTTCCTCCGACAAGCAAATCCGCCTCACTCTCTTGATGTACCCTCTTTCCACAAATCTATCCTTTAAATCTGTTCCTTGTTTCGCGAACATTTCCTCCGACAAGCAAATCCGCCTCATTCTCTTGATGTACCCTCTTTCCACAAATCTATCCTTTAAATCTGTTCCTTGTTTCACGAAAAATTTCTCCGACGAGCAAATCCGCCTCATTCAGAGAAACTGTCCCACTGGAACTTCTGCAATGGTGGCCGGTATTTGCGCAAAAGATGTATGTAGTAGTGCGTTCACTGAGGTGGTTTTTCTATACACATCGGTCTGAATCATACTATGTGCATCAACATTCAAATTTTTATTTACAGATACGAGACATTGCAATGGGGGCGGCCTGTGCCCCCGCATATGCAAACCTGTTTTTGGGGTACTGGGAGAGGATGGTCTTCCAGAATGGGGGGGTGGGGGCTGTTCCCCATGTACAGTGCTGGATACGTTATATAGATGATGATTTATTCTTTTGGCAGTCCCAGCTTCAGGAGTTTATGGAACAGCTCAACCTCAATGAGATTAACACCCACTTGACCTACAAATACAGCAGGACTAGAATTGAATTCTTGGACATGCAATTGGATGTTAATGCACCCGGTATGACTCAGACCGATGTGTATAGAAAAACCACCTCAGTGAATGCACTACTACATACCTCTTCTACACACACACCGCCCACCATTGGAGCTGTTCCAGTGGGACAGTTTCTCCCAATAAGGCGGATTTGCTCGTCGGAGGAAATGTTTGAGAAACAAGCAACAGAAAGGATAGATTTGTGGAAAGAGGGTACAGCAAGAGAAAGGACAAAATTTCTTTGTCACTGTCGGCATTCAAAGGGTGGGTTGTTACCCATGTGGAGGGTGTCTGACATGTGCCAATGTGAAAAGAACATCAAGTTTCACCTATGCTGATGGGTTGAGGAGTTTTCAGATACGCGAGAACATATCATGTAGTACAGGGGTGTCAAACTCTACACAGTGGGCCAAAATTAAAAAATTGGCCAAAGTCGCGGGCCAACCTTGATAATTATTGAAGCGCGAATGCAGCGGTGCTGGCACTGTCAGAATAGCGTGTCGTGTTCCTGGCACTGTCAGTGGTGTGAGTCTCCCAGCGCTGTGCACTATGATAAATGACATGATAAATTGCTATAATATGATTAAACCCCAACCTATATAATAGCCAACCCCTCCAATATTGCCCCATGTTTTAGCCAACCCACCCAATAGTGCCTTACTAGTAGCCAGCCCCCCAAGTGTCCCATATAGTAGCCAGCCCTCCCCAATGGTATCATATAGTAGCCAGTCCTCCCCCATAGTCTCTTATATAGTAGCCAGCCCTCCCCCATAGTCTCTTATATAGTAGCTAGGCCTCCCCCATAGTCTCATATAGTAGCCAACCCTCCCCTATAGTCTCTTATATAGTAGCCATGGCGGGCCAGATGTAATTCAAACTCAATAATGGCAACATTAGTAGTACAAGATATGTTATATATTATGCTTCATGTGCATGTGGAAAAGTCTATGTGACTCTCACTTCAAGAGAGCTAAGGGTGCGAACTAGAGAACATGTAAGAGGAATAGCAGCAAAAGATGAAGATGACTTTGGCCAATTAAAAACAATAGCGAGACGCTTTAA
Source organism: Dendropsophus ebraccatus (assembly GCF_027789765.1). Taxonomy (NCBI): domain Eukaryota; kingdom Metazoa; phylum Chordata; class Amphibia; order Anura; family Hylidae; genus Dendropsophus; species Dendropsophus ebraccatus. The sequence goes on along the minus strand of NC_091457.1, from coordinate 22,713,464 downwards.
AAAAAAATCGTAATTGTGACCAAAAATCATCTAAAGTAAGAGGCATAGAAAAGGTGAACGGTGGCATCAGAAGGGGTAATATGAGATGGATACTCGATCAAAAAGAAGGTGGATAACAACTCTGGGTACGTTGTGCCCGAGGGGCTTGAAAGAGCAAAGAATTTTTGTGTGGGTTCTGTCTTTTTTAACGGTTGTCTTTTAATGTTTTTTTTTTTTTTTTTGAGAAATGTGATACTATTATGCATTGAAATACCTCGAAACGGCAGCAATGGTTATGTGGTGAGGATGATGGTGGGGTTATGTCTCTTGGATCTACGAAAGAGAAAAAGAAAAGAAGAGAAGATCTATGAAAAGAGATGGACTGATTATGACCATAATATGGTGTCGTAGCCTATTAGTGTGAACTTGGCGAACTTACTTACACTCTTGATGGAAATTATATCTATAATTCCCGGGGCATACAGTAAATGGTATGGATGGGGGGGGGGGTGTATGTATGTGTGTGTACATGAGTGTTGAGATATATATAAGGTGGGGGCATAGATGTATGAGTTTGTGTGGTGGGTAGTGTGATGTAAGGGAGGAAGGAGTGGGGGGGTGGGGGGGTGTACTTTTTGCATGTTTCATCACTGGTTTTGGAGAATATGGTAATGAAACCATGTGACTGAGTATTTTTTGTCACTATATATATATATAATGTAGATGGCACTGTGCGGCAATAGCCCAGGTGGGTGCACAGCCTCCACGAAGTCAGACCTTGACTCCACTTAATCCAAAAAATAATAGAGATAAGGTGGCACTCCAAGATTTTATGCAAACGTTCAGCCTGTCATTGCAAAGTACAATTGGTGACGCAAAAAATAAGGGCTCATGTGGGTCTGTAGGTGTAAAAATGCAAGTGCCATGGCCTTTTAAGCACAAGGAGGAAAAAACGCAAAAAACGAAAATTAGCCTGGTCCTGAAGGGGTTAAAGGGAGCGGTTCCCTGTCCTGACTACTGCAGAGGGTCTACCTAATTGCACACATGGAAATGGTTGAAAGAAGTTACAATTTTTAGTTAAAGGGGTATTTCAAGAAACATCTGTTAGTATAACAAGCTTTATGCAAACTCCTTCTGACCGGGGTTGGGAGGAATGGAGATTTGGAGGTCTCTAGTCCCACAGAGTAGTGATTATGGGTAACCTAGCTGTCAAATCTTTTTTATCAATTATCAATTTATAATTGATCAATTATCTTGCAATTAAATTAGAAAATGTATTGTTAAAAATCCCACTCATATAAAAAATGACCTGCATATAAAATATGGGGAGTATTAGATGGAGTAATTATTGGGGGCGAAGACCCAGTAATTAGCCAACAAATGAGAGATGTTCCTTGGCTGATCATCAAGATTATGTGTGCTTAAAAAACATTGATGGTGGGCAGCTCATTTCGCTGGGTAAACAGGGATGAAAGGGAATAATCCAGCGATCGATCAGATGGCTCACTTGTTATCTAGTGTAAACGAGCGCCAATGAAATTGTCCATTGTCCATCGGTGTTTACATCTGCCAGCCATCTTCCATCTCACACAGCCCTAACACAAAGAAGACATGGTAGCTCTACCTCTTTACAATGCACAATGTCCACTTCATAAAGTAGAAAATAAATGCAAAAAATGTGCTGCCGAACGGCTCCAGTTTTGGCCTTGTGATGAACCATCGATTTTCTGGGAAAGAGATTAGTTACACAATGGGAGATTTGTTATAAGAGAAGAGATAACATTGCATTACTTACAGATAATCCAGGAGAGAGAAATATTGTCCAACACGACTCGGTCAACAGAACATGTGTCGGGGGTGGCGGGTAATGGTTGTGATCATAGTGGTCCTCCATACAAAATTTAAAGAGAATATACCAAAATTATTAATCATTTTTTGGACCATTAGCTCTGCAGTCAGACCAGGACCTGTAACTTGTGAACACGGCATGTCCAGGGACATACTGTAGTACCAGTTGTCACTGATCACTGATAATTTTAAGGCCAAGGACACCTTTAAGGCTATGGATACCTTTAAACTGATAATTTTTTATTGATTTGTTTCCTGTTTTCAAATTAAAGTAACTTTCTAGCCTTCATTAAACATGTCCTACTATTTAGCTGTTACCCAAAGAGAGGTAAGTCCAATATTGACAGACCTTCTGCTCTCTTAGTGTTAGAGATAACAGGAGGGGACGGATTGTACACCAGGTCAGATAATAAGTTGGGGGAGAGAAACCCAGGAGGACAGCTCACATAGACTGAAGAAAGAGAAGAGAGCAGATACAATATTGTTTACAATATTTAGAAATAAAGTATCCCAGTACCATTGTTCCAGCTACCATCCATCAGCAAGGTGTCATGTGGTTGTGAATAATCCTTATTCTAAGATGAAGAATTTACTGTAAGGGATTCTTTTTTTTTTTTTTTTTTGCTGGAGTACCCTTTTAAGGCATAACCATATAAGGGCTATGTTCACACAACGTTTTTTTCAGCTTCGTTTAAAATAACTAAGATAAAAAAATGACATCATTTAGCTGTCTAGTTTGGGGCTACTAATTGACCTTTGGGTGTGGCTTAATTGAAAAGTCCATTGAACTTAATAGCAAAAACAGAAAAAGAACGGTGAAAAAAGAAAAACTGTGTGTGAACAACAAAGTCCACTGTTTGCAAAAGACGTCTGAAAAGAATGATCATGTTCATTATTTTGACGTCCGCAGTAAAAACGTCTGCTATTAAATACATAGTGTGCATTGGACGTCCGTCTTTCCATTGAGTTGAATGCATTGACATTGCAGTCAGTTAAATCGCGGTAACAATGGACCTTATTTTAAATTGCAAAAGCGGCCGCCTTTTCTTTATTTTTGACGCTGTGTGAACATAGCCAAATGAAGCTCCCCACAGCCTCTAGCTAATGGCTGTTTCACGCATCCCAGCGCTTCATCAAGGCACCTGAGTGCTGATGGTTATTATCTCTCTTCACTTATTCTAGCTATATAATAAATGTTACATTTTAAGAACTTTTTTTCCATTGTTCTGGGAACCTTATACCATCACTGACATATACAGAAAGATATTTAAAGAACATTTAAAGTTATATAACTTGTAATGTGTTTTATTACCCTTCTTCCCCCCCCCCCCCCCCCCCCCGGAAGTTCCTTCTAGATTGGCGCTGGCTAACTAAGCCTATTACATGGCTGGCTGGCTGGCTGGCTGACTGGCTAGATAGATAGATAGATAGATAGATAGATAGATAGATAGATAGATAGATAGATAGATAGGTAGGTAGGTAGGTAGGTAGATAGATAGATAGATAGATAGATAGATAGATAGATAGATAGATAGATAGATAGGTAGATAGATAGATAGATAGATAGATAGATAGATAGATAGATAGATAGATATTGTTAGCGATGTCTGTGCAGTCCTTGCCTTGAGTGTAAAATAATAAACTTTATACTTACCTGTCCACGCTCCCCCAGTGCTTCTGCCCACTCCCTGCAACTGCCACTGAAACTCCTCAGCCAGTCTTTAAAGCGACAGACCGCTCAGTCAATTATTGGCCGAGACACGATCAGCCAATCATTGTTTCATTGCCTGATCGTTGTCTTTATGTCTTTATTACATGGAGCTACAATCTGCTGTATCGGACTGATTCGGCAGATTATCGCTCCATATAATAGGGCCCTTAGATAGTGAACCAACCACTGATCCTGAAGAGTGAGATTCCTGTGTGTGGAATAGTGCAGGAAATTCTGGTATGGGATGTTCAGTTGTACAACAAATATCAGAAATATTCTGAGAATGGACATATTATGTATATAGATACATGTCAAAAGAATAAATAGATGTAAAGAATAATAATTGCAATTTTGTCACAGAGGGTAGTCAATATACATGTATGTGTGTGGGTGTCCGGCAGTTGTGATGGGTTCTTAGTCAGCTGATCACTATCACCCACCAGACCAGCTCCTTCTTGTACAATCCCAAGAACCCAGTTTACAGTTGAAGGTCGTAGCTTGGGGACAAGACTAAATACCAGAATGGTGGATTTCATCATCAAACATATAAACACATCCGCAAAGAATTGCACAATCATTTTCTGATCTGACCAATGAGGACCGGCCACACTATAGTCAATGGCTGAAAGGTGTATAAAGAGGCATCAGGGAACCATCACGAGAAGAAGCCGCCCAGCTCTATAGACAGAAGGACAGCTGAACGGTAGAGATGATCATACCCTTCTCATTATTGTGCATGTGTATATGTTTATGTTTGTTCTTAGTTTAGTCTATGGGGGGAGTATTGAATGTTTGAATGATCGCTATAAGGAAGCATAGAATTATTTACTGTGTGATGTAAGATTTTTGGATAAAGTTGTTGATTGGTTCTGAATCCTTATCATCCTTATTGGCTCTGAATCTTTATTGGTTCTGAATCCTTATTATCCCTATTGGTTCTGAATCCTTTTTATCCTTATTGGTTCTGAATCCTTATTATCCTTAGGCTAGGTTCACACTGCATTTTAAGCATCCGTTTAACGGATTCGTTTTTTTTAACGGTCAAAAAAGTAGTGTCAACAGTACTTTATTGTGCGTCAAAAAAAAGCATCTGTTTTGATCCGGGTTTTTTTTTATAACGGAAGTCAATGGAAAAATGGATCAAAAATGGATGCACACAAATGCATCCGTTTTTTGCAATCAGTTTTTTGCAAAAAACAGATCCGTTAAACAGATGCTGAAAACGCAGTGTGAACCTAGCCTTATTCTGAATCCTTCTTATCCCTATTGGTTCTGAATTCTTATTATTAGAGATGAGAGAACCTGGAGCATGCTCGAGTCCATCCGAACCCAAACGTTCGGCATTTGATTAGCGGTGGCTGCTGAAGTTGGATAAAGCCCTAAGGCTATGTGGAAAACATGGATATAGTCATTGGCTGTATCCATGTTTTCCAGACAACCTTAGAGCTGTATCCAACTTCAGCAGCCCCGGCTAATCAAATGCCGACTGCTCGGGTTCGGATGGACTCGAACCCGAACCCGGTTCGCTCATCTCTACTTATTATCCTTATTGGTTCTGAATCCTTCTTCTCCTCATTGGTTCTGAATCCTTCTTCTCCTTATTGGTTCTGAATCCTTCTTCTCCTTATTGGTTCTGAATCCTTCTTCTCCTTATTGGTTCTGAATCCTTCTTCTCCTTATTGGTTCTGAATCCTTCTTCTCCTTATTGGTTCTGAATCCTTCTTCTGCTTATTGGTTCTGAATCCTTCTTCTCCTTATTGGTTCTGAATCCTTCTTCTCATTATTGGTTCTGAATCCTTCTTCTCCTTATTGGTTCTGAATGCTTACTATGTAGATATAGCTCTGAGTATCCATGTGCATCAGCATATGAATACAAACATCTACAGTATAAGGTGGAGTAACACAGGTAAACGGAATCGTTTAGATTTGGAAGAGTTTGAGTGGGAAAGGGTTGACATGAGAGATGGATGACTTTAGAGAGGTGGGTGACTACTTGAAGGGGTACTCTAGAGAAAAAAAGTTTTAAATCAAATGGTATCAGAAAGTTATACAGATTTTTAGATTACTTCTATTTAAAAAGAACCTCAAAACTTCCAGTACTTATCAGCTTCTGCATGTCCTGCAGGAAGTGGCGTTTTCTTTCCAGTCTTATACAGTGCTTACTGCTGCCACCTCTGTCCATGTCAGGAACTGTCCAGAGCAGTAGCGAAGCCTCATAGAAAATCTTTCCTGCAGAGAGCACTGTGTCAGACTGGAAGGGATACACCACTCCCTGCAGGGTATACAGCAGCTGATAAGTACTGGAAGTCTCTTTTTTTATAGAAGTAATTTACAAATCTGTATAACTTTCTGACACCAGTTGATTTGAAAACACTTTTGTGTGAACATACCCTTAGGTCAGGTTCACACTATGTGCAAACAATGGCCATACTTCATAAGTACGGCCGTTGTTAGCACATAGTGTGAACGCAGCCTTATACAGCACACACACACACACACACACACTATATCTCTATATAGCTTTATACACACCAGACACACCTGATAGACCACTGCTTTTAGAGCAGAGTGGTGGTCTGTAACCTAGACAATGAGTTGTCAACAATGGGAGGAAAAGGGCAGCATCTCAGGAGAAGGAGTAAAATTTACAAAATGAATGTATTTGCAAAAGTATATAACTTGACGAGTCCCACAAGTGTAACTATATTAGGCAAAATGAGGATACTCCTTTAAGCTTTGTATAAACAGACATTCAGAGTATGCTTGCAGTCAGTGAATAGAAAAAAGTTGAAATGACACAGTTCCCCATATAATAAAAGACCAGAGTACATTGCACCCCCCTACAATGTTAGACCCAGTCAGCAGCTGTGTTATGGGGACCAGGACACTGCAGCAGTATATGGAGTTAGGAACTATTGAACTATCCATAATAGGCCTGATAAGTATAGATGATCGCAGCACATGGTGTTAGGAAATATTGAGGGGCTAGGAACCTACTGTATATGAGTAGTTCAGCATAACTCTGTTATCCAAAAGGGGGTTGTACCTGAATTTATATGGTAGATCAATAAGCTCAATAGTGTAAATTACCCGATTGATGTGTCCTGAGAGCAGCGATCGCCGCAGTTTGCAAACCATGAAAGGGTTATCTGATTAGATAAAATATATGTTGAATCCTGGAGACTCACAATTCATTTCATACATGTCTTTACCTTTTCTTTCTCCTTCCCTCAATTCTGAGTCTACTGTTTTCTGCTAAAGACATAGAAAACTGTATCTGAGCGGTACAGTCCATCACTGCACTCACCCCTCCTCTGAGACGGCCGATGTAAAAAAGTCAGATTGACCTTATCAGTGTTAGGGCTGAGGCGGTGCCCCATGCTCCAGGCCGCCGCCGCACCCACTCTCCTCTGTTCTCTTCGTCCTGCGGACACCGGTGCCCGTGTGGCCAGGTCCGGCGCCGCTTGCCTTACCACTTTACAGTGCTGCTGTCCCGGCTGTCACAGATTTAAAGCTACCGTGCATCCCTAATTGGTAAGTGCACCAATTACCTGCCCTATAAATTAAGCACCTGGCCTGACATTCCCTGTTGGAGCGAGCTTGTGCATGCTTCCCATTAGCATGCTGTCCCAGCTCGCCCGTGGTTCCTACCCGTGATTGCTGGTTCCTACTCGTGATATCCCTATTCCAGCTGTGAGACCTGCTGTTTTATTGCCTGCCTACCAAGTCTCCAGCTGCACCTCGCCCACTGCTGCAGGCAAGCCAAGCCTGGGGTAGCAACCTGGGGGTTGCCTGCCACAGCAAGTCCATCCCACCTTGCGTTGAGCACTGCTGAAGACCAGTTGCCCCTTATACTTCGTTCCCAGGTACCGCTTACACCATTGCTAGCAGCGGTACAGTGGATCCACGACTCCAGCCATTACAACAAGCATTACAGAGAATCTACAAAGTTGCAGATACAGCCTGCCAGGGACTTACATCAGCTGTCTCAGAAGGGAAGGGGGAGGAGGGGGAAACAGAGAAAAGCTCACATACAGGATTTTTGTGTCTTTACCAGAAAGCAGCAGCTCAGAACTGGGGGAAGGAGACTGAATAGATAATAACAAGTATGGAAGAAATTGTTAGTCTCCAAGAGGGGGGGGGATGATGCAACATATATTTTACCTAACCGGATAACCCCTTTACCATGATATCCATTATCACTTGCAAATGTGTGTCAATCCTATGATTCCCATAATCCTATAACTTTGTCTTCTTGCTGTTGCAAATGTAATGTGGAGGAGTGTAGATTATAGATTACCCGCTATTAGTGATGAGCGAATAGTGAAATATTCGAATATTCGATATTCGTACGAATATCTCCCGAATATTCAATCCCATTAAAGTCTATGGGAACAAGTATTCGATTATTGAAAAACATCTACTCAACCACATTTGAACGCTTATCGAATATGTATCGAATATTCGGCGAACTATTCGATAATATTCGATAGATCAAATACCTTACGATTCGATCGAACAGTATTCGCTCATCACTACCTGCTATATAGCTATCATTGCAGTTGTGGTAAAAAATAGCATAAAAGTAGCATAAACCACATACGGATAACCTGTTGCTGTATTATTGATCTCTATGAATTCCTCCTTAACAGGTGTCACTATTTTCCAGGTATTTTGAATAAATGTAGATAAGGAATGATAAATCGGTAGAGATAGATAGGATGGGTTAGAGTAATAACATAGATTAGGAGTACTCCGCAGGTCACAGGAAAACAAACAATAGTCACATTCCAGGGATATTTCTCTCCGCGCTCTTTATGGTGTGGCTGAACTTTGAATTGTCACTTTATAGTACAGTGCCAGCATATCCCTCACTACCTGTTCATGCTTACAGGGTGACGGAGTGACAGACGGAGAAGACATGACTAGTGGTAAGGTGAACTATCTCTTTATATTGAATAGAACTATGTTTTTGCTGCTTCTTCTTATAATGTGTCAGTCTACGCTATGACAGATATACTATATATGACATATTAATCCCTGTACGTTATTTATTCTGTGCAACAAGAAGTGACTCTGTTCCTTCAGAGAACATTAACCAATGTGTCCTCAGCTCTTCCACGGCATCGATGGTGACATCTGTTGATCACTGAATGTTGCATGCTATACACATTGTCTAACAATACAGTAGGTGCCTCTCATACCTGAAACAGTTTTGACCTATTGAGGCATGGACTCCACAAAACCTGCAAAAGTCTTTTCATAGTGCCATGGGCATAACTATAATTCCAGCATCCATAGCAGCTACTATGGGACCTAAATGTTGAATGGGCCCACTTAGGTATAAGAACAGGGTATCTTTTTGTAGAGAATAAAATTCTCTATTCTTTCTGCTATTTAGCACCTCTATATACAATAGGTTGTATGGCAGTATTCTTACCATTCGAGAGATTTTTTGGGCAAATAAAACTGGCATACTTACTGTACTGGCATACTTACCTCCCCTGCTCCCTCATCGTTGCCACTGTCAGATCTGTTCTCTCTCCTTCTGCTGATGTACTGTGCCAATCACAGTTCCTGCAGACACAGAGCATTAGCAGATGAAGGTAAAGGAGGACAGCAGCAGGGAGTAGAAGATTAAACAGCTAAAGGGGAGTAACAGAGGTAAGTATGCCATCTTTTCTTAGAGTGTTATATACTTGTCTGGAAAACCTCTTTAAGTATAGCTAATTTTGCTGCCATTTTAGATTCCTTTAATTTGCTGGTGTACACTACGCTTTACTATGTGGCCACAGTTAGCTTTTTCACTGGCACTACTGGTCCCAGGCGTTTGTGCTCAGTCAAGTTTGCAATCACATCTCATCAGTGCTGTAGGTGGTGCTCAGCTTAACACATAGGTCCATATAAGTATATACAAGGAGTTTACATACCGCGACACTTCACCTTAAAGGCTTCATCTTTATTGTATCCAAAAACACTTAACAGGATGTAGAGCAATGCACACTCCCTGACAACTGTTTTGCGCTATCAAGCGCTTTCTCAAGGCCTCGAGAAAACACTTCATAGCGCGAAACAGTTGGCAGGGAGTGTGCGTTCCTCTATGTCCTGTTATGTGTTTTTGGATACAATAAAGGTGAAGCTTTTAAGGTGAAGTGCCGCGGTATGTAAACTCCTTGTATTTACTTCACTATGTGGCCCTATGAATCCTAGTTATTCCCCCCCCCCCCCCTTACAGTGCTCTCTTCTGTCAGCAGTAGAACCAGCTTGAATCTTGGATCCTCAGATGCTCCACAGCTCTGTAAGAATAAACACTGACAACCTGATCCTAATTTGAAGATACAAAAATAAAAATATTCAACTTAAACCGTTAGAAAAAAATAGTGTAGTACCATGTTAGCCAGAAAAATCCATGTGGGGGTAAATACTTTTGATCATAGTATTTTAGTAGTGATACTTTTATTCTTGGCCAATATAGGAATCAGTCCTAAAATACTTTGATCAAAAGTATTTACCACCACATCAACTAAAACAGTATGAGAGACATTACGCTATATAGAATTTAATATGATAAATATCTCTTATATAACTCTTATGTTAAGGAAAACATTTTTTTACATAAGACAAGCTAAAGCCAGTGTCACCTTAAGAACGTTTACTCGTTGTGTTTCTTAGTACTGGTCCATTGAGATTCCATTATCTGCCTGAGAACAGGTTTTTCATCTGCCTCTGCATCAGACTGAGACTCTTAGCAATATCCGTTGTTCTCTGTAAATAAACATTTTACCTGTTTAGAATAATTCTTTTTAAGAAACAAAATAGTACATTCTGATAGACCCTCATCAAAATCTGGCCTATGTATATATATGTATATATATATATATATATATATATATATATATATATATATATATATATATATTTTTTTTTTATTATATATATATATATATATATATATATTTATTTATTTATTTATTTTTTAAGTAAAATTTTATTTTTGCTTCCATTTCAATAGTTTTTTTTTTTTTTTAATTTACAATGGAAGTCAATGGAAAAACGGATCCAAACGGATGACACACAATTGCAGCCGTTTTTTTCCATAAAACATATACGTTAAACTGATTGCAAAAACGCAGTATGAACCCAGCCTAACAGAACATTATTTAATTTAACTTCAGGAAAAGAAAAAAAAAATCCTCCCTGTCCCACGCATAGCCCCAATACCAGAGTCGATAAGGGAGAGAGAAAAAAACTAAAAACTAAACTAAAACTTAAAAAAAGGCTTAAATATATTTTTTTTATATCTTATCTAAGACTAAATTGCTACTTATAATAAGGGCTGCTTATATTGGACTTCAGCAGAATTGTATATAGGAGCCCAACTGAGACCTAATCCGCCCCAATCCGTAAAAAATAAAAGACATTGTGGACAAACACATACTCACCCAGCCCGGTGGGGGAAGGAGGATCGTACTATGAAGGCAGACCAAGCAAAGCCTGGCCCTGTAATAATCCTCATGTGCACCGAGCCTGTTGTCAGGCATCATGATATCATACCTGTCATGGAGTCACAAAAGCTCGCATTGTGTAGAGCAGAGTGTGAACACCCAAGTCTGTTTTTCTTGCGGATGATTACACCCGGCCACATTCTTAGTGTTCATTGGTAACACAGGAATTTAGACGTTTTTTTTCCTGGTAACACACATGCCTGTGAAAAGTATAACATTCATGTGACTTTTCAAGTTATAAACTTGATGCCAGTCTGCTCACACAACATTATATCATTAAATAGACAAATGGTTGCCATTAGCGCCCACATTAGCTTCACACCATACTATTGCGGACCTGAAGCTGTGTTGTCCTTGTTGACCACTTGCCCGTATTAAACCACCCCTCTGCCTCATCTCTGGCACCATTCTGACTCTTCTACCAGCCTTAGGTAAATAGAAGAGCCCGGCACTCACCTAATCAGTTTGCTTGTTTATTTAGGGTGCAACGTGTATAGGTTAACAGCAAGAATGTGTTTCGGCCAAACATGACCTTCATTGGCTAAGCTGCTGAAGGCCATGTTTGGCCAAAACCCATTCTTGCTGTAAACCTATGCATGTTCCACCTTGAATAAACAAGCAAACTCATTGGGTGAGTGCCGGCTCTTCTTTTTACCTACAGTATTGCTGGACCCATCCACCTCGTGCACCACCTACCTCTGAAGTTCCATCTTTCTACTTTACTGCCTGACCCCAAGGGTACCATACACCAGCGCTATATACTGTAGTCCACTGGGCCAGCACTGACCAAACTGGGACAACGCTTGTGAGTGAACTAGTATCCAGCTTCCCTATTCTAAAGTGGGATGAACAGTGAAGACCTAGAAGGTATGGTCCAAAGCGAAACCGGTGCAGCAGCACAGTGGGTCTACATCCATTGCCCATTACAAATGCTAGATTAAAATGGTTATCCAGTGCTACAAAAACATGGCCAATTTCTTCCAGAGACAACACGACTCTTGTCTCCAGTTCAGGTGCGGTTTGCAATTAAGCTTCATTCACTTCAATGAAACTAAGGGACAAACCCCACCCTAACTGGAGACAAGAGTGGTGCTGTCTGTGGAAGAAAGTGGCCATGTTTTTGTAGCGCTGGATAACCCCTTTAAGTCCTGACCTTCTAGCCTCTATGTAACACAGCTTAGTATCTCTCTCTATACAAGTGGCATCCAATGTCCATTCAGAGACTCCAGTCACAGTATTCATCTCTTTACATGGCCATCATAGGCCTCAGTGTTGCCTGTCACTCCAAACTGGGGGGGCATCACCTAAGACGTTCAGCCCTTTCTTATAGGGAAACTCTAACCTATGGGAAGCTGAGAATAAAGGTTATAATTTGTTTTCACCAAATCTTGCAAATTAACTTGAAAAAGTGATTGTTCTGGATTCTTCTTTTCAGTTCGCCAACAAGTCAAGTTATGTATCAAAGACAATAATAGAAATCACCATACAGATGTAATCACCGACAGGCGCCTTATAGTCAGACGTGGACAGGACTTCAAAATCTATCTGCAGAAGTCGATCAATGGTGATTTCCAGCTGAGCAAAGAAAGTATAACGTTTGTAATAGAAACAGGTAAGTCATTGAGTAAATTGTGAAGACTATCCTGTCACCAAGACAATGCTATCTCATCTACAGACATCATGTTATAGATCAGGAAGAACTAAGGAGATTGATATATATACTGTATATCATTACAGGGAAAAATTCAGTATAACTTAAAATTCTAGATTATTCTGTGTTAAGGAGTCCAGTGGGCTGTGTCACTATGGACTGGACTCCTTAGCATGGAACCATCAGAGATTTCAATTGGCCCCCAACACACCAATTTCCCTTCCCGGCCAAAAGGGACCTGCAAAGGTCTAGGACAAATGTTCTCTCTCAACCGAAGCCAAGAGAAGACCAGAAACACCTATGGATCACACATAGGCGCCAGCCTAATTGTTCTCCGTTCGCCATATCTAATCAAAGGTGATGCCGATTGCTTAGATACTATGTTTGTGGTGACAGGTTCCCGAAATCTAATCCAGTTTTTACTATGGTGTACTTGTCTAGTGGGGCAACCTTTCTATTTATGGAGACAGCTGGTGTACAGAATCTTATGGGCCAAAAAGTATGCAAATTAGCTGTCTACCTCCAATAGATGGCACTAGAGAGCTGGGTACAAGCTAACAATTTCCACCTTAACTAGACCAATCAATGTGAAAGAATATGGATCATTAGGAGACCTTAAATAAGGGCCCTTACTTTTTCAAATCTTGAAATTGTTTTCTCTTTCTTATCATTAAGTTTCTTACATATAAGAATTGTAGAGTAAAGGCCCTATTACACTAAATTGTTATCGACCGCATTTGGCCGATATTGGTCGTTATGGCCAATAATTGTCTGGTGTAATAGAAGACACTAATAAGCTGACATGAACAATGTCAAGTGATCGTTGCTGTTGATTGTCTTTCAATGTGTTGAAAGACAAGCGACCAGGATAGCAACGATCTGCTGCCATCACTCCGGGCAACAGGAGCGGCGGCAGCAGACAGCTGCTATCACCTATGGGCTGCCCGGATGATCTAGCGATCACCTGGGCAGCCCCCTTGCACCTCCTCGCAGCCCCCGCACCTCTCCCGGACCCCCCCGGGTCTCACCCCATCACTGCCAACGTGTGTAATAGCGCCGACAGTGAGCTGGGAACGAGGAGCAAATGAGCGCTGACAGCGCTCATTTGCTCCTTAACCCCTTAGTGACCGCCGATACGGCTTTTTACGGCGGTCACTAAGGGTCCTTATTCTGCTGCCATCAGCTTTTTACGGCGATGGCAGAGAATAAGGTTGCGGGCCCGGGATGGCCCCCACCCCATCCCCCCAGCTACCGGAGGTAGCTGAGGGGTTGGGGCAGTGTGTGGGGTCCGTCCCGGCGGGGGGAGATGAAATAAGTGTCCGCTCAGACTCCAGATCAGCACCCCCCTAGTAGGGAATCACTAACCCCCCTCCCCCGGCGGCCATCATTTCCAAGATGGCCACCGCCATCCCTGCGAACAAACGATGTTTGTTCGCATGGATGGAAAAGTTTAAATGAATGAAAGCCCCATGCTCTCCGCCACTGGAGGTAGCGGAGAGCATGGGGCAGTCATCCGGGACCCCCCTGTGGGGTCCCGGTACAAGCGATCAGCGGTATATACTATATACCTGTGGAAAGGAGAAATAGTCCAGCACTCACCAGATGTCGTCTTCAAAAGTTTATTGCACGGAAAACATAGCAGGGAGGGGAAGGTGGATCAGTGCAGGTGCAGGCGCATCACCTGGGATAGCTATTTCGGGACTCTTCCCTTCGTCTAGCCAGGCCGATACGTCATACCCGGGGAGGGTGCTTTATATACATAGTGAACACTAGTGGTCAATGGTGATATAAAAAGTGAACACTTAAGGAATAATCAGAAGTACAGATGTATGATAGCACTATAATAGTACTGCGATGTATATGTAACCAGGACATTATAGAAATACGCTAAGGTCATTACGCTCATTCAGGCCCCCCCGCCCCTGTGGCATTAAGATTGGATATCCATAGTGACTCCCTTTGTAGGAGGAACTGATGACGCTCAATCCCTTCTGGGGCTTGATTAACTCTTTCGAGTCCGAAAAAATATTGATGATACTTTCTCTACATCAGTATATAGGAAGCCCACGGCGTGTAATTCTCTATTACATTACATGAGCTCACACCCTACACACGTCCGTGAAGCCATCCCCTACGGGCAAATGGTCCGTCTACGCCGTGTGAATAGCACCAACAAAGAGCTAGAGGAAAGACTAGTTGCAAGAGCATACCCCAGATCACTCGTACAAACGGCGTATATACGAGCCCTCAGTCTTGATAGGAAACAACTCATCTATGACAATATAAAACATACAACACAATCCGTTTTTTCTTTTGCTTTCCAGAATTCCTTTTAGAATGAGGCGATTAAAAAAGCCATTAAGAAATACTGGCATCTACTACAGCAAGACCCAGACTTGGATACATACACACTTCAGCAACCAGTCATAACCTTCCGCAAAAATAGTACAATAGGGGACGCGCTTAGTACCACTAGTTGCAGCGACCCCACTAGTACATGGCTGACCAAAGCACCCATCACGGGAAATAAGCGGT
The DNA here is from genome assembly GCF_027789765.1 of Dendropsophus ebraccatus. Taxonomy (NCBI): domain Eukaryota; kingdom Metazoa; phylum Chordata; class Amphibia; order Anura; family Hylidae; genus Dendropsophus; species Dendropsophus ebraccatus. The sequence continues at coordinate 22,698,235 of NC_091457.1, read as the reverse complement.
GCGGTCAGTGCAATTATTGCAATAGAATGCTTACTGGTTCCTATATTAACTTAAATGGTATAGACTGCAGGGTTAGGGACCTAATTACCTGCAAAACGTCCTTCGTAGTGTATGCTATTGTCTGCACATGTAAACGCTTCTACGTCGGAAAGACGAAGAGACCCCTGTGGACGCGCTATAAAGAACACTGCTACTCGGTAAGATCCAAAAAAGGAGTCCCTAGACTTATCGAGCATTTTCACACTGTTCATGGCGGCGACACAGGGGCCCTCCGTTTTTTCGGACTCGAAAGAGTTAATCAAGCCCCAGAAGGGATTGAGCGTCATCAGTTCCTCCTACAAAGGGAGTCACTATGGATATCCAAGCTTAATGCCACAGGGGCGGGGGGCCTGAATGAGCGTAATGACCTTAGCGCATTTCTATAATGTCCTGGTTACATATACATCGCAGTACTATTATAGTGCTATCATACATCTGTACTTCTGATTATTTCTTAAGTGTTCACTTTTTATATCACCATTGACCACTAGTGTTCACTATGTATATAAAGCACCCTCTCCGCGTATGACGTATCGGCCTGGCTAGACGAAGGGAGGAGTCCCGAAATAGCTATCCCAGGTGATGCGCCTGCACCTGCACTGATCCACCTTCCCCTCCCTGCTATGTTTTCCGTGCAATAAACTTTTGAAGACGACATCTGGTGAGTGCTGGACTATTTCTCCTTTCCATATTTATCACTGCCTTTTCATGTCAGCATCCCAGCAGTCTTCGCTATAGTCTCTATTTGTGCCTCCGGTCAGTTGTATCGGGATTACTTGTATGCAGTGCGGGCTAGCTGTCTCTCCATTTTCACCATATACTATATACCGCTGATCGCTTGTACCATGTGCCGCCGGCACTTTTTATCCCGTCACCATAAATGATTGGTGACAGGGGATAAAAAGTGATGTCCCCCCACCCCCCAAGTCGCCCCCCACCCCCCCTGTCACCCCCGTCCCCCAGTCACCCCCCCCCCCTTCCCCATATACTCACCTGATCCTGGAGCTCCGTCCTCCTCGACGTCCTGGCTGGTTATGAAGTGCGCATGCGCTTAACAACCAGCCAACTCTGGAAAATTTAAAGTGACAGAGACCAATTTGGTCTCTGTCACTGAACTATGATTACTGTGATAGAAAATATCACAGTAATCATAGTAATACAGTGAAAATGAATGTGTAAAGTACAAAAAGTGACAAACATACAAAAAAATAAAACACACACTTTTTATTATAGTAATAATTGCAGTTTACTCCCAAATTACCCCTAACCCTACCCCAGATTACCCGTAACCACCGCACGTTGCCCATAACCACCGCACGTTGCCCGTAACCACCGCACGATGCCCGCAACCACCGCACGATGCCCGTAACCACCGCACGTTGCCCGTAACCACCGCACGTTGCCCGTAACCACCGCACGTTGCCCGTAACCACTGCACATTGCCCGTAACCACCCCAAATTGCCAGTGACCCCCTCCAGATTGCCCGTAACCACCCCAAATTACATTTACCAACCCCAGATTACCTATAGGCACTTCAGTTTAGCAGTAACAATCCCAGATTGTCTGTAACCCTTCCAGGTTGCACATAACCCCCCCAGGTTTCCCGTAATCACGCCAGATTACATGTAACCCCCCAGATTGCACGTAACCACTGCACGTTGCCTCTGACCACGCCACGATGCCTCTGACCACCGCACGTTGCCTCTGACCACCGCACATTGCCTCTGACCACTGCATGTTGCCTCTGACCACCGCACGTTGCCTCTGACCACGCCGCGTTGCCTCTGACCACCCCAAATTGCCAATGACCCCCTCCAGATTGCGGTGCCCATGCCAGATTACAGGTATCCACCCCAGATTGCCTATAAGAACTTCAGTTTATCTGTAACCACCCCACATTGCCCGTATCCACCCCAGATTGTCTGTAAACACTGCAGGTTGCCCGTAACCACCCCACGTTGCCCGTAACCACCCCAGATTGTCTGTAAGCACAGCAGGTTGCCCGTAACCAGCCCACGTTGCCTGTAACCACCCCACGTTGCCTCTGACCACCTCACGTTGCCTCTGACCACCTCACGTCGCCTCTGACCACGCCACGTCACCTCTGACCACCGCAGGTTGCCTCTGACCACCGCAGGTTTCCTCCGACCACCGCAGGTTTCCTCCGACCACCGCAGGTTGCCTCTGACCACTGCATGTTGCCTTTGACCACCCCAAATTGCCAATGACCCTCTCCAGATTGCGGTAACCATGCCAGATTACAGGTACCCACCCGGGATTACCTATAAGCACTTCAGTTTATCCGTAACCACCCCACGTTGCCCGTAACCACCCTAGATTTTCTGTAAGCACTGCAGGTTGCCCGTAACCACCCCAGGTTGCCGTAACCACAGCAGGTTGCCCGTGACCACCCCATGTTGTCTGTAACCACCCCAGATTACCTGTAACTACCTCAGGTTGCCCATAACCACCTCAGACTGCCCGTAACCACCCCACATTACCTGTAATCTAATTTTTTTAATTGTATTTTAGTAACTCCGCTATTCTAATAACCATTACTAGCGGCGGTTTTGCTCCAGCAAATTGGCGCTCCCTTCCTTCTGAGCCCTGCTGTGTGCCCATACAGTGGTTTATGCCCACATATGGGGTACCGTTTTACTCAGGAGAAGCTGAGTTACAGAGTTTGGGGTACGTTTTCTCTCCTGTTCCTCGTCAAATTGAGAAATTTCAAACTAAACCAACATATTATTGGAAAAATTCGAGTTTTTAATTTTTACTGGCAAATTTTGAATACTTTCCTCTAATACCTGTGGGGTAAAAATGGTCACCACACCCCAAAATGAATTCTCTGAGGGGTGTACTTCCCAAAATGGAGTGACTTATTGGGAAATTTCACTCTGCTGGCACTACAGGGGCGCTGCAAACGGACCTGGCGCTCAGAAACTTCTTCAGCAAAATCTGCATTGAAAAAGCTAATTGGCGCTCCTTCCCTTCTGAGCCCTCCTGTGTGCCCATGCAGTGGTTTATGCCCACATATGAGGTACCTTTTCACTCAGGAGAACCTGCGTTACAAATTTTGTGGTACTGTTTTTCTCTTGTTCCTCATAAAATTGAGAAATTTCAAACTAAAAGAACATAATATTGGAAAAAATTGAGTTTTTCATTTTTACTGTCTAATTTTGAATACTTTCCTCTAATACCTATGGGGTCAAAATGCTTACCACACCCCAAAATGAATTCTTTTAGGGGTGCACTTTCCAAAATGGGGTGACTTATGGCAAGATTTTACTTTGATGGCACTACAGGGGCGCTGCAAACGCACCTGGCGCTCGGAAACTTCTGCAGCAAAATCTGCATTGAAAAAGCTAATTGGCGCTCCTTCCCTTCTGAGCCCTCCTGTGTGCCCATACAGTGGTTTACGCCCACATATGGGGTACCATTGTACTCAGGAGAACCTGCGTTACAAATTTTGGGGTACTTTTTTTCTCTTGTTCCTCGTGAAATTGAGAAATTTCAAACTAAACAAACATATTATTGGAAGAATTCCAGTTTTTCATTTTTACTGTCTTCTTTTAAATACTTTCCTGTAATACCTGTGTGGTCAAAATGCTCACCTCACACCAAGATGAATTCTTTGAGGGGTGCACTTTCCAAAATGGGGAGACTTATGGGGCTTTTTCTCTCTGCTGACACTACAGGGGCACTGCAAATGCACCTGGCGCTCAGAAACTTCTTCAGCAAAATCTGCATTGGAAAAGCTAATTGGCGCTCCCTTCCTTCTGAGCCCCGCTGTGTGCCCATATAGTGGTTTACGCCCACATATGGGGTACCGTTGTACTCAAGAGAACCTGCTTTACAAATTTTGGGGTACTTTTTTTCTCTTGTTCCTCGTGAAATTGAGAAATTTCAAACTAAACGAACATATTATTGGAAGAATTCGAGTTTTTCATTTTTACTGTCTTCTTTTGAATACTTTCCTGTAATACCTGTGTGGTCAAAATGCTCACCTCACACCAAGATGAATTCTTTGAGGGGTGTACTTTCCAAAATGGGGAGACTTATGGGGTTTTTTCTCTCTGCTAACACTACAGGGGCACTGCAAACGCACCTGGCGCTCAGAAACTTCTTCAGCAAAATCTGCATTGGAAAAGCTAATTGGTGCTCCCTTCCTTCTGAGCCCTGCTGTGTGCCCATACAGTGGTTTACGCCCACATATGGGGTACCATTGTACTCAAGAGAACCTGCGTTACAAATTTTGCGGTGCTTTTTCTCTCATTTTCCTTTTGAAAATGAGAAACTTTAATCTAAACGTATATATTATTGGAAAATTTTAATTTTCCATTTTTTTACTGCCTAATTGTGAATACTTTCCTCCAGCCCCTGTAGGGTTAAAATGCTCATTATACCCCTAGATTAATTCTTTAAGGTGTGTAGTTCCCAAAATGGGGTCACTTATGGGGGTTTTCAGGATACCAGACTTCTAAATCCATTTAAAAAAAGAACTGGTCCCTAAAAAAATCAGTTTTGGAAACTTTCACGAAAATGTGATAATTTGCTGATGAATTTCTAAGCCCCGTAACACCCTAAAAAAGTAAAATATGTTTACCAAATTATGCCAGAATAAAGAAGACATATTGGTAATGTGACTTAGTAACTAATTTATGTGCTACGACTTTCTTTTTTTAGAAGCAGAGAATTTCAAAGCTCATAAAATGCAATTTTTTTAAATTTTTCATGATATTTTGATGTTTTTCACAAAAAAACACACAAAGTAGTGACCAAATTTTGCCACTAACATAAAGTGCCATATGTGACGAAAAAACAATCTCAGAATCGCTAGCATACCTTAAAGCATCACTGAGCTATGAGCGCATAAAGTGAGACAGGTCAGATTTTGAAAAATGAGCCTGGTCATTAAAGGGGTTGTCCGGCGAAAAAAAAATATTCACAGAATAACACACATTACAAAGTTATACAACTTTGTAATGTATGTTATGTCTGTGAATGGCCCCCTTCCCCGTGTTTCCCCCCACCCACGCTAGACCCGGAAGTGTGGTGCATTATACTCACCGCATGTCGTGTCGTCCACGGTCTCCGATCGTCAGCAGTGACGTCTTCTTCGGGAGCTTGGCGGATCTTCCCGAGTGCCGGCCGCCCTCTGCAGCGTCATCCGAAGCTCAGCCGCGATTGGCTGAGCATAACTGTGCTCAGCCAATCGCGGCTGAGCGGCTGATGACGCGGCCACGTCATCAGCTGCTCAGCCGCGATTGGCTGAGCACAGTTATGCTCAGCCAATCGCGGCTGAGCTTCGGATGACGCTGCAGAGGGCGGCCGGCACTCGGGAAGATCCGCCAAGCTCCCAAAGAAGACGTCACTGCTGACGATCGGAGACCGTGGTCGGCACGCGACAGGTAATGTATAGCGCACCACACTTCCGGGTACACGGGTGGGGGTGGTGGGACACGGGGAAGGGGGCCATTCACAGACATAACATACATTACAAAGTTGTATAACTTTGTAATGTGTGTTATTCTGTGAATAATTTTTTTTCGCCGGACAACCCCTTTAAGGCCCAAACTAGCTGCAGCACGAAGGGGTTAACATCGCCCCGAGTAATAGGGGCTTTAGTCTGTCAGTAGATTCATGTGGCCTGAACCACAGACAGCATGAAATTCCAATGGGCTTTATTGAATGACTAGCACTTTATTACAGTGAATTTGCTACATGGTCCGGTGTGGTCCATGATATTGGTTTCTCATAGATATTTATTAGGAGACAGCGCTTCCTGCTCTGTATACTTACCTACGTGTCTCCAGTGCTGTATGTAATGTCATGTAAGGAGCATTGAACATCTGGAGCCCCAGTGGGGGTGGGTTCACTAAGGAGCCGCCTTTCAGAGCAAAAGCCCCTTCCACGCGACTTCCTATACACAAAATCGGGAAGCCCTAACAAGCAAGCAAAGCCCAATAGGAGGAGGCCAGGAGCCCAGTACTATATTTTTACTACTACTACTATATGTATTTAGGCAGACATCATCTTAAAGGGGTACATGGCCACTTTTCCCCCTACTGTTGTCTCCAGTTCAGGTGCAGTTTGCAATTAAGCTCCATTTATTTCAATGGAACTGAGTTTCAAAACCCCACCCAAACTGGAAACAACAGTAGGGGGAAAGTGGCCATGTTTTTGTAGCGCTAGATAACACCTTTAACCCCTTAGCGACCCATGACGTATCTAATACGTCATGGCGCCGCGGGGAGTGTTCAGAGCGGGGTCCCGCCGGGACCCCGCTCTGAACGGCGCTGATCCCGGCTGACACGTGCAGCCGGGCAGTGCCTCTGTTAGCCGGCGCGGGTCCCGTTGCCGCGCCGGCTAATTAAGCACTTCAATGCAGCTGTCAAACCTGACAGCTGCATTGAAGGGCTTCAGACATCACATCCCTGGTGTCTAGTGGGTCGGATCTCCCCCCCGTGATGCGATCGCGGGGGGGAGATCCGTTCTTCTGCCCGTGCCGGGCCTCAGCGTCGGAATGACGCTGATCCCGGCTCGGCAATAGATTGCTATGGCCTGCAGCAGGCCATAGTAATCTATGACCGATCTCATGGATCTTTGCTGTGTATATACACAGCATTGATCTCTATGAGAGATCAGTGCTGTCTATATACAAGTCCCCCAGGGGGGCTTCTAGTCCATGTAAAAAAAAAAGTAAAAAAGTGTTTTTATTAATAAAAAATCCCCTCCCCTAATAAAAGTCCAAATCACCCCCCTTTTCCCATTTTATAAATATAAATTAATAAATAAATAAATAAATAAACATATTTAGTATCGCCGCGCGCGTAATCGCCCGAACTATTCATTAATCACATTCCTGATCTCGCACGGTAAACGGCGTAAGCGCAAAAAAAATTTTTACAGGCCATCAGATACAATATAAGTTATACATGTTATATATCATAGTAATCGTAACGACTTGAGGAACATGCATAACAAGTCAGTTTTACCATAGGGCGAACGGCGTAAATGCAAATCTCCCCGAATTCAAAACAAATTCGTTTTTTTTTTCAATTTGACAGCGCAAATGATTTTTTTCCGGTTTCACAACATATTTTATGGAAAAATTATGCCTGTAATTGCAAAGTACAATTGGTTTCGCAAAAAATAAGTGCTCATATACGTCTCTAGGTGAAAAAATGCAAGCGCTATGGACTTTTAAACATAAAATGGAAAAAGCAAAAGCGCAAAAAACGAAAATTGGCTTGGACCTTAAGGGGTTAATCTTATCTATAACATTAGTAATAATATTAGTGAGGCCTACATCTAAGAAGGCAAATATCTGGAGAGGTTCTTCCCAATTCTTCGTCCTACAAGAACTATTTAGCCTTGTAGCATGTCCATATCCTATCTTTTTTTTTTTAATAGATTTTTTTTCCCCTCAGGAACTCCAAAACTTAGACAATATGGGAAGAAAAAAGTCTTTGGCTTCTCAAGCAATAACAATAGGAGTGACTGGAATGCTTCCGTTTTCTATGAGGACAGAACCTCCATGGAAATAAAGATCTTCCCCCCAGCTGATGCCATCATCGGACTCCATACCCTAAATCTGCAAATATCTGATGGACGACAAACCAAAATACACTGTCTCGGGGAATTCATAATACTCTTCAATGCTTGGTGTCCAGGTATGATATGTAAGATAGTAAAATGGAAAATTTGAAGGGGAAAAAACATGGATACAATAATTCTGGAGATCAGTGGTGTCTGATACTATAAAACCTGGGTCCTTTGTTGTTTGGACCCGGGAAAGCTAAAGCCAGGTTCTGCAGTGTAGAGGCCCCATAGTATCATGATGATATTCTGATGCTGTACGTCAGACCAAGTTCTCCCCTAGAAGCACTGGCTTCTCTGCTTGTTGATCAGTATTCAACTAGTCAGATGGATTCTCCTTTAAAATTGAGCAATATTATAAATCTTGATCCTATAAAGATAGCAGCTGACCCAGGACCCTACTACAGTACTGAAATGTATGGATGCAGCAGAGCTGGAATGAAGCAGATGGCACTGCAGTATCAGTAGTTGTGATTATAAATGAGTGAACTTACAACACAATTTGTCTGATAGAGACGATGATAAGCCAACGAAATGATCATCGGCTGATAATTTCTTTAGGCCTTGACCTAAAATTTCTACATGTAATAGCAATGCGTGGCCGACTGCTGACGATTGAACAAACAGTTAATACCGCAACGGTCCTGGCTAGTGATTGGCTGTGCGGCCTATCAGCTCAGAGACCGCTCTTAAGCTGCAGCCTCGGGACCAGGAAGCATGTAGACCGCAGGAGAAGACTGGGAGCGTGGACAGGTAACGTATCAACTGTTTGGGCAAGGTCTGCACAGACATCGCTAACAATGTCTGTGCAGCCCTTGCTAAACGATTATCGGGACATCTAATAGGCCCAGAAAACGAGCGCCGATCTAGCAGATCGGCGCTCATTTGCAATATTGATCAAGCCTTCATCGGCCTGTTTAATAGTACCCTAAGTTTGGGTACATGCAACCTAAAACGCTTGGTATTTGAATCCCAGCGGATGGAGAAGATGGATGCAGCCCTAGGGCGGCCTGGAAAACATGGTACAGCAATGCAGTTATTTTATTAACATTGATTATTGCTTTGTAGATGATGCAGTTTTCCTGCCAGATCAGGAAGAGAGGAAAGAGTATGTCATGAACGAGAACGGTTTTGTCTTTGTTGGCAATGCAGACTATATCTCTAAATGTTCATGGAACTTTGGACAGGTAAGTAAAACGGTTATACCATGGCAAAGACTAGCACTTCCTCCATCATTGCATCATGAATTGGAGGAGATCTGACTTGTTTGAAGACAGTTGAGGAAGCTAAATTTGGAAGCATGGACTAATATCTATAAAATGACATCTAGGGAGTCTTTCAGCTGTGCCTTATGCTCAGTGCTTCAGATAGCACATAGTAAGATTTAAAAAAAAAATGATACCTGTTTCTTAACTGATGGCTGTTTGCAAAGTTTTAAAATCATGTTTTCCTTCTAAGCTAGAGTCTTTGGGCTGAGCTACAGCATGCACGCCTCCTCCAACCAACCCCCTCCCTGCTCTGCATGATTTATACATAAGGCTTGACTTCCTGCACTAAGCCTTGAAGTAGTAGAGGAAGCAGGCACGAATGCTGCAGCTCAGCCTGACTTCTGCAACTTTTGAAATTAGAAGTTTAATAACTTTGCAACAGCCATAAAATAACCCTACCTTTTTTATTTCTTAGGCTATCCATATATATATATATATATATTTTTTTTTTTATACCATTTTATTTTTTTATTTGTAACTTTACAGTAAAATAAAGTATAAGGTTATGTTCACACAACGTATATTTTTTTTTGTATAACTATGTGATTAATACGAAAATATGTGTGTTGTTGACGCCTATGGAGTGTATAAACATGGTATATACCTAGCGGCACCGCAAACAACTGACATGTCAGTTTTCTGCGGCCACTATTCATTGAATTGCGGCCGCAGAAACCCCTGTCAGTGCACACTATGGAGCGAGCTGCTCCGGCGGCATGCTCCATAGTGTACAGTGGGGAGTTCTGATGCGAGCGTGCACGGATGCGCCCGTATCAAAACTCTGCGGCCCTAAAGATCATTAGGCCAGTACTGCAGTTCCAGCCAGGATTGGGTTATTTAACTTGTTTCCATTGTTTTGATTCATCATCAGGAAAACAGGATGTCTTTTTTTTTTATTTCTGTTTTTTTTATTTTGTTATGTATAATACATTATTAAACCCACATTATTTTTAACGTAGAATTTTTCTTTTCTCTCCTTGTATTTTGCAACTTTCCACTGTAACTGGGTCCTTTCCTTTGTGCTCCCGCTAAATTGCAGACACCTGTGCAATATACAGGGTGGTCCAAAAGTAGGTGGACAGTGTGTGTAATAGGGTTATAAAGAAGGAGAGATATAAAAAACATGGTGTAAAGTGAAACTGGCTCAGTTGCCCCTAGCAACCAATCAGATTCCACCTTTCATTCCGCACAGACTATTTGAAAAATGAAAGGTGGAATCTGATTGGTTGCTAGGGGCGACTGAGCCAGTTTCACTTTACACCATGTTTGATAAATCTCCCCCGAATTCATAACCCTATTACACTTAAGATACTGTCCACCCACTTTTGGACCACCCTGTATTTACAATAGCACAGGTATTAGGCTACACATTGATTCCCAGTCGCACGACCAGGAACTGCTGTGTTGCAGGATGGATTATTTGTGGTATTAGGCTATGTTCACACTACGTAAGTTCCGCAGAAATCACGGCCGTTGTGACATCGGCTGTGGTTCCTGTGGTACTTAGGCAGTGCTGCAGGCTGAGGGAATCCAGGCCAGAGTGTATACACATAGGGGGAGATTTATCAAACATGGTGTAAGGTGAAACTGGCTCAGTTGCCCCTAGCAACCAATCACATTCCACCTCTCATTCCTTACAGACTTTAGAAAATGAAAGGTGGAATCTGATTGGTTGCCGAGGGCGACTGAGCCAGTTTAATTTTACACCATGTTTGATAAATTAGCCCCTTAGTATATGCTCCGGACGGGATCCCTAGGGGTGCCGTAGAAAACTGACTTGTCAGTTTTCTGCGGCCGCTATTCAGTGAAAGCAGCCGCAGAAAACCCTGTCAGTGCACACAATGGAGCGTGCGGCTCCTGCCACTAGGTCCATTGTGTGCAGTGGGGAGTTCTGATGCGGGCGCACACTGATGCGCCCGCATCAGAACTCAGTGGCGCTAAAGATCATCCGCCCAGTACTGCAGTACCCGCCGGGATTATCTTTCCTGAGACCGGCCATTCCGTGACCTGGCCAGTTCATGGAACGGCCGGTCTTTTACAGCATATGAACATGGCCAAAGAGTAAATCAGGCAGCATTCCATGGCGAATCCCACCTGTCTCAGTGTGCCGTAGCCTGTCTATGGGACAGCGCACACTCCTCCGGTGCCACCGCTCTCTGCTCAAAAAAGTGACATGTCCGCCGTGGAATATCTCATGAGATATATACATCCCTTTAGCCTATAATTCACCCCTTCTGCGAGATTTGGGGTGGGAAAGCATTCAAACATATATACCGATTTGTCAGTGTTCACATTACTGTGTAGAATAGAGTAAAGATCTGTAATGACTAAATCTATTATTCCTTTCTATCTACTCTCTCCGCATACCATGTCAAGTTTGAGGAGGACATAATAGACGTTTGCTTGAGGCTACTGGATGAGAGTCTAGAAAGCCATAAGAACGCATTAAAGGACTATACTATGAGGAATGACCCAGTTTACGTCAGCAGAGTGCTCAGTGCAATGGTAAGCTATAGCCAATGAGGAAGAAGAAGAAGCATAATCGCTTAAAGGGGTACTATGGAGAGAGAAAAAATGTGCTCAAAGTTATGCAGATTTTTATATTACTTCCATATTCCAGTACTTATCAGCTGCTGTATGTTCTGCAGGAAGAGATGTATCTTTTCTAGTGTGACATCGTGCTCTCTGCTGCCACCTCTGTCCATGTGAGAAAAAATGTAGAGCAGGAGAGTTTTTTCGGGGAAAAACAGTTCCTCATATGGACTGAGGTGGCAGTAGAGAGCACTGTGTCAGACAGAAAAGAATACACCACTTCCTGCAGGGTATACAGCAGCTGATAAGTATTGGAAGGCTTTAATATTTTATTGCGCAGTGGAAGAAAAGTCTGACACCTTATATAAGTCATGGAACCGACCCCCAAAAATTTCTTATTGGAGCAGCAATAGTATGAGAATTGTTAGTTATTGCTCGCACAAAATATAGAAAGAGGCATCCATATATTAAAGGAATAAAAAGACAAAAGGCCAGAGCGCCTCATTGTGTAATAATGGAGGTATGAAGCAGTAAGTGGCTTCTTTATGGAGGCAGTGTGTCTCCTCCGCAGCTCCTGTCGGATCCATTCCATATGATTTATTAGACCAGTGAAACATCGCACTTGTTTTCTATGACTTTCTCGTTTTCGATATATAGTTTTTACATTGTGCTAAAATAAATAAAAGAGAAAAGTGAAAAACAAAAATATCAATATTTTAATACTTCAAGTATAAATTGCAGCTGTAAACCCGCAGTCCTGACAATGTATGAGATGGTACCTTATAGCGACTGACAATATATTATATCATCCTATAGATCAATTGCAATGATGACAATGGCGTAATGTTAGGCAAATGGGATGGAAATTATAGCGACGGAACCAGCCCTACAAAGTGGAATGGGAGCTGTTGTATCTTACGCCAGTGGTATATATCTGGGTGCCAGCCAGTGAAATATGGCCAGTGTTGGGTTTTTGCTGCAGTCTTTTGTACAGGTAATACATATATACAATATAGAGGAGGAGATCCTGCACTTCTGTGTCTTTGTATGATGACATGTCAAAAGTTTTTTTTAAAGGGAATCTGTCAGCTCCTGGGCCCTATCGAAGGTGTTGCCAGTGTGCTGTAGCTGGCAGTCCCCTAGTGAGCATGGTACTATACCTTTTGCTGAATATTCCTGCACAATAATATAATATTATGCACAATCCTACTGTAATGTGTCAGTGTTGTTTGTGCCACACTCTGCACACCTCACCACTCCTTCCTCCTCCCTCTTCTTCATGAATAATCAATGCTGCCCGGCCTCCTGTTCGCTCAGATTTCAGCCTGTGTCTCTGATTGCAGATCAGTCCTCTGTAGATTATATGTAAAAGAAACACTCAGATATAGTTGAATCTCAGAGCCCAAATGTGTTGGGGTTGTGGTCTAGGGGTAACTCACCTGTTTACAGACCTACCGACAGTTCATTCTTTAGTTCAAATCCCCTGATGGAAATGAACTATAGGTTTTTTTTTGTTTGTTTTTTTTTCTCATTATTGTACCATTTTGACGGCTATGTTCACACACAGTATTTTGCAACCAAAACCAGGAGTGGAATAAAAAAACACAGAAAGGCTATGTTTAAATCGAGTGGATGGCCCTCATTTAGCAGTAAATAAAAGCCATTATTTCAAATCAACGGCCGTTGTTTTAAAATAATGGCAATTATTTGCCATTAAATGGCGCCAACCACTCAATTTCAACAGGGATTTAAACCAAAGAATGATCTGCTGGCTGTGGACAGGTGAGTTAGACCACAGCTCCAACACAGTAGGGTACAGAGATACAACTATTGCTGAGTGTTTCTTTCAGACATGACCAGCCTACAGAGGACTGGTCTGCAATCAGTGACACTGACTGATAGCTGAGCAAGCAGGAGGCCGGGCATCAGAGGTTATTCATGAAGAGGAGGGAGGAGGAAGGAGTGATGAGGTGGCCAGAGTGCGGCACAAACAACTGTTTGACACTTCTTTACAGTAGGATTGTGCATAGGAGACAGCACACTGTCAGCACCTTAGGTAGGGCCTGGGTGCTGACAGATTCCCTTTAATGTTTATCATTGTAACTTCTATTACGCAAAGATTTGCAATGCCAATATCAGTAGAACATGTACCATGTATTTCAGCACAGAGACAGAGGTTGAGTTGCATTATAGTTACAATGCGTCTAGGCCCGGCATGAAACCCTAGAGGGTCCAATTACTAATACAATAAGATATAAATATAAAATGTTTATATCCCCTCAGCACTTCGATGTTTGGGAATCCCAGCAAGAGTAGTAACTAACTTTGACTCTGCCCATGACACTGATGGAAATCTGTCTATTGATGAATACTACGACATCATGGGAAGACCCATTTCAACAAGCGACAGTGTTTGGTGAGTTTATAATTCAATTAAAGGACACTGTGAGTGTCATGTATGCAGTTCTGGAAATGGCTGAAATTATTTACCTCTGTCTATGTCAGGAACTGTCCAGAGCAGTAGTAAATACTGATAGAAAATCCCTCCTGCTCTGGACAGTTCCTGACATGGACAGAGGTGGCAGCAGAGAGCACTCTGTCAGACTGGAAAGAATACACCCCTTCCTGCAGGACATAAAGCAGCTGATAAGTGTTGGAAGACGGGAGATTTTTATATTTTTTTTAAATAGAAGTAATTTACAAATTACTTTCTGACACCAGCTGATCTGAATACAATATTTTTTTTTCACTCAACTATCCCTTTTCAGGTGCAGTAGAATGTGTGTGTGTTGGGAAGGGGGGTCTTGAGCAGCCTAAACTCTCTTCTAGTTGTTATTCCGAGATGTCGGTACTGGTCCCTAATAGCTTTCATGAGTTTATCTTCATCAATTGTCTTTCAATGGAATTAAGCATAGGATAAATATGCTTACAGTCGGTGTCTACAGTGAGATGCAGCTCTTGGAATAAATGTGTTATAGTTAAAATTAGTGATGCAAATTCACGCATATTTGTTAAGAAATTAAAAAAAAAAACATGGTGGGCGCACATGCTGTCTGGAGCATCACAGGGTGGAAGAAAAGGATTAACCATAATCCCTAGTGCCCGTCCAATCAGCTGCAGGCTCCTCTGTGATGTCAGCACCTCCCCCTCTATATAAGGAGGTTTGGTAACGGAGTCGGCCAGTCGGCTGAGTGTGGGGGAGAGAGCAGGATGGCAGCAGGCAGTTACAGCAGAGCAGGGAGAGACTAACAGAGGGATATAGGGACAGGGAGGAGAGGAAACGAGGGCTGATTGTGCAGGATTGTTTATTGGAGCTTCCAACCAAGTGTCCAGTTTATCAAATAACTGGGTGCCTATAGGAATTCAACGGGAACAATGAAGATACAGGGGGAGATTTATCAAACATGGTGTAAAGTGAAACTAATTCAGTTGCCCCTAGCAACCAATCAGATTCCACCTTTAATTTTCTAAAGTGTCTGTGAGGAATGAAAGGTGGAATCTGATTGGTTGCTAGGGGCAACTGAGCCAGTTTCACTTTACACCATGTTTGACAAATCTTCCCCTGTACACAGTCTATATTATTTACTCACTGGGCACTGTAAACTCCTATTACGTTCTACCAATTTACTGGGATCAGTAAATGGAGCGTGCGCCTCCTACTGTGTTCTAAAAATTTGTTTTCATTAGTGAACTGAGTTTGCACCTTACATAATCATTGCTAGCACTCCACTCTTAGACCTCGTTCACACGGGGTCTAAAAGAGGCGCAAATATTCTGTGCGGAACCCCCCACCCCCCCCCCCCCCCCCCCCGCGTGGAATCCTGCCTTCAATCTCTTTGAACAGGAGGGCTCGAGCGCCTCTGCTCTCCGCGCCTCTCCGCTCAAAGAATTGACATGTCCTCCGGTTCAAAGAGACTGAAGGCAGGATTTGGCGCAGAGTCCACGCAGGAAGTTTCCGCACAGAATCTCTGCGCTGATTCCGTAGTGTGAACGGGGCCTTACTGTGTTCTAAAAATTTGTGAAAGAGTCACTATACGCCACCAGGCCACTTTACCAATATCCACTCCTGTCCTGGGAGAAAATAGATGCTACGCCGCTGTTCCACCGATGTCCATGGCGGAAATTTGATGATTGACTGGCTGATGATTTGATGATGATTTGATGATTGACTTGCACAGAACGTCTTCTGCTTGGAGTTGGTGCGTGGTATTGTATGTTTGGCCAATTAGTGGCTGTGGTGGTGACTTACCTCATCTGCTGAGCAGGCAATGAAAACGCTGACGCCACACAGAAGACAGGACTCTGCACTTAGGGCCGTATTACACGGGACGATTATCGTTTGAAAAATCGTTATATCATTTGAATTTAAACGATAATCGTTCTGTGTAATTGCAGGCAATGACCGAAAAATCGTTCAAATGTCGTTGATCGTTGATTTAGATCTGAACCTAAAATTATCGTTAATCGTTCGCTAATCGTTCACTCTAGTTCCACATTCGTTCGCTCAAGCTCCGCGTTTTTTCACTAACCGTTCAGTGTATTTGCACATTTTTCATTGTTTTGCTGGGATCCGAAGGAATAAACGCTCATAGTAACGATCGCAATAACGATTGTAGTAACGATCGCGACTAACGATTATCGTTCTGTGAAATATGGTGAACGATTTCAGGTTAACGATAAACAATCTCGTTTGCGATCGTTAGTCGTTAATCGTTAAAAATCGTTAAAAAAAACTAAAAAATGTTTTGAATAACAATGAAAAACAGACTAATATATGGTAAAGGTGCACGTATAGTAAGAAATACAACTGTGTTTGGCAAAAAATTGTCTATTGTTAGGAAAATATTATTGGTGTAAAGAAGGAACGTTATACTGTACATAGTCTGGGACAGTTGTTATGCTGGAGCGCCATCTTGTGGAATTATTTAACTCCTGCCCAATGCTTTCTGGGCCTTAAAGTGAGTAATTCAGCTTTCTGATTTTTTGCATGTACAGAAAAAAATAGCCATAACCTTTTAAAATTTTAGGTTATTAAAGTAATTTTGTGTCTTTTTCAAGACAAATAGAGAAATGATTTTTACCAAATTGCAAATGCGTATTGAAGCAATTCTTAACATTTATGTATACATATTAAAAAAAAAAAGAAAAAAAAAAAGCTATTTATTTCACCATCGCACTAGTATTTAAAGCATCGAGATAAAGTACAATTATTTTTTTGCCTTTTTTTTTTTTTTTTTTTTTTTGCCACTTCCAGTTATTTTGATCTATAACATGGCCTAGTTAAAGTAGTTATCCAGGCTTACAAAAACATGGCTGCTTTTCAGAAACAGCACCTCTCTTAGTCTAAGTTTGGGTGTGTTAACACAGGTTCTATTGAAGTCAATGGAGATTAATTGTAATACTGTACACAATCTGAAAACAGGAGTGGTGCTGTTTTTGCAAGAGAGTGATTTTTTTTTTTTTTTTAATCATGGATAACCCCTTTAAGATCACTACATTAGAGGCATTTATTTATTTATTATTTTATATATTTTTTATACATTTTTTGCTACTTATTTCCCCTGTACGTAGGGCTGCTATGACAGCTGCTCTATTGCTAACACAATGGTCATAGGAACTCTGTGTACATAGTGATCAAGATAGAATAAAACTGCAAAATCCCATTTCTCTGACAACCAGGCACCTGAACCGCGGGTAGACAAACTCCCCTGTAACTGCTTCTTTTTCTTTTAGAATTTATATATTTTTTATTATTATTAAAGAGTAAAGCGTCACAGAAAATAGGGGAACATAGTGAAATACAAAGGATAATGGAAAAATATTTCTCAAACATACAAAGGATATCAGCAGAGAAATGGCCTTCAGCTTTTCAATAAAGAACTTGAAGTAGCCAGACTGCTGTAATATCTGTCAAAATCGCTTTTCTGAACAAAAGAAGAGACAGTATAACAAAATAAATAAATAAGTGTCTCCCTTCACTGCTCCTGGGGGTGCTTGCATTGTATGGTCAGCTCTCCTGTCACATAGCACTAAAACCTCTGTAACTACACAGTAACATTATACTAACTGAATTATTGTATAACAGAGCATTGTCTCTTGGTAAGCATGCAGAGTTGATAAAGTAGTTAGGGCCCTATTCCACCAGACGATTATCGTTCAGATTATCGTTAAATCGTTCGAATTGCAAAACGCAAAACGTTGCAAAAATTGCAAAATTGCAAAACGTTCGCAAATCGTTCGCATTGAATAAGACGTTGTTCGGTCATTCGCAATAGATACGAACGCAATAGCGAAGAAATAGTGAAGAAAAAACTATCGCAGTTACGATCATAAGTAACGATTATCGTTCCATGGAAATGAGTGAACGTTTTCAGGTCTTTCGCAAAAGCGGTCGTTTGAGATCGTTAATTGTTAACGATTATGCAAATGATAATTGTCCGGTGGAATAGGGCCCTTAGGCTGGTATTACACGGAGCCCAGCAGGGCCCGATAATACCTGTAAACGAGCAGCGATCTGCTAGATCGTTGCTGGTTTACTGGGCCTATTACATGGCCCGATAATCGTTTGACAAGAGCTGCAAGGACATCGTTACCGATGTCCTTGCAGCCCTTGCTAGCTGGCATACATTACCCTACCACGTTCCAGGGCTGCTCCTGCTGTCCGCTTCTCCCGGGGTCCCGCGCGCTCTCTAGCTTCACAGCGGCCTGTCAGCTGGTAGGCCGCTCAGCCAATCAGAGGCCCGGACCGCCGCGGCCTGTGATTGGCTGAGCGGCCTATCAGCTGACAGGCCGCTGTGAAGCTAGAGCACGCGCGGGACCCCGGGAGAAGCGGACGGCAGGAGCAGCCCTGGAACATGGATGGGTAATGTATATCGTTAGTCGCTGGCCGCGCACCGCTATTACACGCAGCGGTACGCGGTCGGCGCCCGACGAAAATAGGTTCTAACCTATATCAACGATCAGCCGATGATCGTTGTCATCGGCTGATCGTTGCATTTATTACACGGAGCGATAATCGGCCGAATCGGGCCAATTCGGCCGATTATCGTTCTGTGTAATAGTACCCTTAGTCTAAGTTAATAGTCCTCAGTTGATATACAACCTGCTTGATAAACAAGTGTCTTTCCTTGTGTGAGCGTGCAAAGCAAAGAGAAACTGTAGACAAAGGCATAATACCACATATGAAGGTAGGGCTGCATCCCTAGAGTTAGTCGCCCGTCATCCGCACATCCCCTATTACACAAGAGATGTGTTACCAATGGCACATTATTATTTGACCTCTCACAAGTGACTGGGAATTTGCACATTCATCGGCTGATCTGTGATGAAGTGATATCTAACTGACTGAGTAGGTCCTCGGCCTGTGTATCCACACTGAAGGAATAGGAAAATTATACGATAAAAAATACCTTTTATTATTTCCTTTTAAAAAACCTCAAAAAAATAACTAACCAGACGTCTAATTCATTTCACCTATTTAAACAACCGTCACCATATACTAGCTTGTACAAAAATACAAAAAATGCAGAAACTGTAAAAATTGCAAGTTGCACTGTATATTGTCCAATTTGTCAATTTTACCTCAAAAACACTTTTTTATATATGTACAGGTATAATAGAATGCACTTCCTTTTATAAATAAATAAATTGTCCCAGTCTTTTCTTTAACATATTGTAATGTGAGTATTCATACTATTGCGTTTTTTTTTGTTTGTTTGTTTTTGTTTAAAAAAAAAAAATCTGAAGAAATTACTTCCCTTATTTCTCTTGGGGACTCTTCAGACCTCATATCTCCATCCCAACGCATTTCTTATACCACTCATCTTCAGGGGCCGATAGGGTAAGGCTCACATATTTTTAGGTACACAGTGCGCTACGATCCATGTGTACAGCTCTGGTGATGGCCGGTGAAGGTCCTGTGTAATAGGACCTTTAGAGAAGGTTCTTTGAAGGTCTTTTCCCCAGGCTGGGATAACCTTTAGTGTGTAGCAGTGTAGCTGTTCTAGTGCACCATGCTTTATGTGCTCTTTAAAATCCTACAAACAATCCTACCCATAGAGCTATGAGAAAAGTAACATTAATGTCTATGTAGAAGTATAGAATCCCACCCCCTCCCACTCATTCACCGATAAACCTTGCTCATCTCCTCCTTGGTTGACCTTCTTTATTCTAATATACTGTATATGTATATAAATGTAAATGTATGCCATGCTTCTTTGTTTGCACAGGAATTTCCATGTCTGGAATGAAGCCTGGATGGAACGTAGGGACTTACCTCCGGCATACAATGGGTGGCAAGCCTTAGATGCAACACCACAAGAAACCAGCAATGGTAAAACCAATGGGCCTCAATGATCCAAAGTAACAGTAAACTTTCTATATTGCCCATAACAACCCATCAGCTCAACTTTTATGTCTCTGCTTTGCTTTTTGGAGATCAGGTCAGGAATAATTTGAGCCATTGTAAAGAGGGGGCTCAGCTTGTAAGGGTGTGAAACAGGGACGCGCTCCTTATTGCCTAGGGACTGCACCTATATGTTTTTGTTGTTTCTGTTACAGATATGGACATTTTGCACAATGGCAGTTTATATTACAGGTAGTGTTGAGTAGACGAACCAAACTTCTTGGGTTCAGCAACGTTCTCCAAACCTAAACGCTCGACATTTGACTCCCGGAGTCTAGAAAAATTGGATGCTGCTCCAGGGCTGCCATAAAAACATGGATACAGTGAATGGCTGTATCATTGTTTTCCAGGACTCCCAAGGACAGTGCCAAGAGTCAAATACCAAGCATTCAAAAAGTGGCCTGGATAGTTTCATCTTAAAGTTTCAAAATCTAAATCAACAGTAGATGTAAAATAAAGCAAGTTAGCAATATACATTCATTATTTTTTTATTGCTATCATGCTGTAAAACAAAGCAGTACTTACCAGAAATCCAGGTCCAGTCTCCTGAAGGCAGATTTTCTGACTTGTGCTGGTTAAAAAAATAAATAAATAAAAAAGAGAGAGACTAAACACAGAAGTTCTGGCCAGAACAGAGAATCACGGCTCATTGTGTCCGTCAATCACATGACTGCCTTCTCTCTGTGAGCTTTCAGATGATCTGGGGTAAACAGGACTTCCTGTTTTCTGACTGTTTCCTGTTTTTTGAGAGAGAAAAAAAGTCAGAAAACAGGAAGTGCCGTGTTTTCCATGATAACAAAAAAATAAATAATGAATGTAAATTGCTAACTTGCTTTATATCACATCTACTGCTCATTTAGATTTAGAAATTTATAACGACAGGGACACTTTAAGAGTAATCCACATAGTGGGGCCTCTTTGTTGCCTGGTTGGGACACTCTTGAGAGCTGAGGGCTGGTCAGATAGTGGAAGCGATAGTAAAGTAGGGTCACTGAGAGTTGAGTCTAATGCACTATAGATGGAAATAAGTCTACTTAGCTTTACCTTAGACGGGAAGAAGCAGGGTCTAAGAGAGAGAGGGTTGCTATGCAAATGGGTATGAACTTATGTGATGTAACAAGGCCAGGGAAAGGCATCTGTAAAGAGAACAGCAATCTGAAACAGAATCTAAAATTTGAAACATTAAAATTGTAGATTAGCATAATATCTTCTCTTAGGGTGCGTTCACACTGAGGAAAAGAGGCGGAAACTCTTATTGTCTTAATGTTATGTATAGGGCGCCTCCGCTCTCTGTGGCTCTCCGTTCAAAGAATTGACATGTCAATTCTTTCAGCGGAGAGCCACGAAGAGCAGAGGTGCCCTATACATAACATTGAGACATTAAGGCAGGCGGAATCAGTCTGCGGCGGGGATTCCGCTGCGAATTTTCGCCTCATTTTCCTCTTTTTCTCAGTGTGAACGCACCCTAAGAGAACATATTAAGCTAATCTAGAATTCTAGAAATCTAGAATTGGTGGTAAAACTTTATTGATAGTCTACTTGTTGTTTCAGGAATATATTGCTGTGGGCCTGCTCCTGTAAAAGCCATTAAAGAGGGAGACATTGACCTCAACTACGATTGCCCATTTATATTTGCGGAGGTCAATGCTGATGTCATCAAATGGGTTGTGAGAGATAATAGGACGCCACCGGAAAGGGTCTACCAAGATAGTAAAAAAATTGGAAAGCTAATCAGCACTAAACAGGTTGGAACTTATGGAAGAATGGATGTTACCAGCCACTACAAGTACGATGAAGGTAGCTTAATCAATCATTGATATAGCGTCTATGTAAAAGACAAAGAAGGATAAAAGAAAATATTTTTTATTTTTTTTGTATTATCTTTGACATTTAGGGTCAGAAAAAGAGCGACTTGTGTTCAATAAAGCCCTGAAGATAAGGAATAAGCCCCAGACTGATAACATTTACCGGTATGAGACACCTGAACCTTCCCTGAGTAAAATTGGAATAAGCTTAAGGCTCAAGTTGAAAGAACCTCCTGTTTTTGGTCAAGACGTTCAACTGATTGCTTGTCTAAGAAACCTGACTTCTTTATCTAAACAACTTAACATCAATATCAATGTCCAGGCCATACAGAATAATGGGACATATATGAATGTCGTATGTCAAATATCCGATTCTATGGAGCTGAAACCCCAAGCAGGTAGGTCCTGAATGTTCTAAAACTATATAGCTTTGATTTATTTTTGAATATACATTGATATCAATGCTGTTAACACAATAAACAAATTACCCTTAGGGTGGTATTACACGGGATGATGGGGGCCCGATAATACCTGTAAACGAGTGCCGATCTGCTAGATCAGCTTTCGTTAACTGGGCCTATTACACAGGCCGACAATCGGTTAACAAGGGTTGCAGGGACATTGTTACCGATGTCCTTGCAGCCTTTGTTTGAACTGTATACATACCTGTCCAGGTTGCAGGGCTCCTCTTCCTCTGTGCTTCTCCCCGGGTCCCGCTCGCTCCAGCTTCACAGCGGCTTGTTTCAGCTGACAGGCCGCTCGGGCAATCACTGGCCGCTGCGGTCCCGGCCTATGATTGGCCGAGCGGCCTGTCAGCTGAGACAGGCAGCTGTGAATCCGGACCCAGTGAGAAGCTCAGAGGAAGGAGGAGCCCTGCAACCTGGATAGGTATGTATTCCTCTTTGCATATCGTCAGCGTTGGCCGCGCACCGCTATTACACGTAGCGGTGCGTGGTCGGCACCTGACGATTATAGGTCAGAACTTATATCAACGATCAGCCGATGACAACGATCATCGGCTAATCGTTGTCTTTATTACACGGAACGATAATCGGCCAGATAGGGCCGATTCGGCAGATTATCATTCTTGTTCTGGTCTAGTGCAGCTGTCAGACCACCGCTGCCCACCTCCCATTCCTCTACCTCCCAGTTTCTTTGACATCACAACATCACAGGAACTGCCTGTTCAGCCAATAAGAGGCTGCAGATGTGTCCTGCCCCATCACTGATTGGCTGAGCAGGTAAGACCAGCAGAAGACAGGAGAGAGGGGGTGGCAGCTGCACTGGGCCAGGACAGGTGAGTGTCACTTTTTTTTTTATGTTTACAGCACCCCCTGTTGCCCAACATTTTTTTCACGGACAACCGCTTTAACTCTAAGTCTCCACATATTTAATATATTCACACAAGAAGCATGGGGTTAATATGCTGATATTTCTGATCCACATTGCACAGACTACATGCGTGCTTGTTATCCACAGAATATTCGGCTGTATACCTGGTTCCCTTTTCACTGTACAAGACCTGCATTACCGACAGTAATCTTCTAAAAGTATCTGCCGTGGGAGAAGTGACCGGCACACAGCAAAAGCTTTTGGCTGAAAGAAAAATCACGCTGGATCCTCCTACACTGCAGGTGGAGGTAAGAATAGTAGTGAAGCCATCTCTGTAGAGATTTCAGATGTGAAATACAAGGTTTCCCCTACTATGTATATAGCAGTAAATTATAGGGGAACAATTGTGGAGCACTGAAATGGAGGGTTAGGAAACTGTTACACAGGCCCATAAAGGCCCAATCAATATTGTATACCAGCGCCGATCTGCTAGATTGGCAATTGTTTACTGAGCCTATTACACAGCCTGATAATCATTTAGCAAGGGCTGCACGGACATCATTAGCGAAGTCTATGCAGCCCTTGCCCAAACAATTAATACATTACCTGTCCACGCTCCCAATCTTCTCCTGCGCCCTGCGTGCTTCTGTGGCTGCAGCTTTAGTGCGGTCTCGGAGCTCACAGGCTGCGCAGCCAATTACTGGCTGGGGCCACCACGGCCAGTGATTTTCTAAGCGGCCTGTCAGCTTCAGAGAAGCTGCAGCGTGCGGTGCTGTGAAGAGAGCAGAAGGCATGAGGAGACCAGGAGCGTGGACAGGTAATGTATTAATTGTTTGGTCAATCATCAGCCCTTGGCCAAGCATCGCTATTACACATACACAATTTTAGGCCTAAAGAAATGGCCAATAAAGTGCTTTTTTCCCTGCACTTACTACTGCATCAAGGCTTCACTTCCTGGATACCATGGTGATCTCACTTCCTAGATAAAATGGTGATATCACTTTCCGGATAAAATGGTAATGTCACTTCCTGGATAAAATGGTGATGTCACGACCCAACTCCCAGAGCTGTGCAGGCTGTGGCTAATGGAGAGGATGATGGCAGGGGGATGCTCAGTGTCCCTCCAGAGCCCTGTGTCCCTCAGTGTCCCCCTGCCATCATCCTCTCCAGCAGCCACAGCCCACACAACTCTGGGAGTCGGGTCGTGACCATTTTATCCAGGAAGTGACATCACCATGTTATCCAGGAAGTGGCATCACCATTTTATCCAGGAAGTGACATCACCATTTTATTCAGGAAGTGACATCACCATTTTATCCAGGAAGTGAAGCCTTGATGCAGTAGTAAGTGCAGGGAAAAACACACTTTATGTGCATTTCCCATAATAAGTGTATATTGGTGATTTGTATAACTTTTGGGGGGCAATACAATACTTTAATAAAAAAAAATTGCCGGACTTCTCCTTTAACTTATGTTTACTGTACCTGTAAAAAAAAAAAAAAAAAAAACTTAAAAGGGAAATTATCAGAAAATTAGAATATTCTAACTTGCTGATATGTCCCTATAGCGTATGGGGCCCTGAGGATGAAGATAGGTTTTTTACCTTTATCCTCAGCGCAGTTTTTATGATGTTAGTAGTTTATTCCATATGCCAATGAGGCATTTTGGTGCACTGGAGGCCAGACTAACACCCTCAGAGCACCGATCCACCCTGGCCTGCCCGCCCCTAGTGCACAAAAACGCCTCTCAGCGGACAATATAATGAAAAGAACACAGAGGACCAAGGTAAGAAATTTATCTTCATGAACCAAAGAGAGGAAGGAAAAGTTGCACTCACCATCGTTGTCTTCCTTAATCTTTATTAATTCCACATAACAAAAAAGAATGTGAACAGTGCGGACATACAGCAGAGCAGACACTTAAAAAGGGGGAGTGGTAACAGCTTGTTTCGCGCTCTACGGTGCTTCTACGGACTACTGTTACCGCTCCGGAATTTTTTAACGTCTGCTATGCTGTGTGTTCGCACTGTTCACATTCAGAATACACTACTTCCAAGTAAAGGAAGACATTGTGCGTAAACCGAGGGAGGCGGGCTCTGTGGACTTTGACGGTGTTACTGTCTTAATCCTAACTTATCTATTACATTTTACACTGGCTAAACGCAGAGCTTTATGCCCATTGCTCAAGCTCCTCAGAGAGAAAGGTCTTTGGTATTCCTAGGGTTACCCATTTCAACTGCAGATCCGACGGAAAAAAATGCATTTATATATCACCTGCGCACACCAGCGGATCTTCCTCGGCTTCTGGAGGACGTACAACTTCCCTCAGATCACATTGCAGATTGGCCATCACTTCCCCCGTTGCAACAAAGGGCTCCTCGACCAGCTGCAGGGTTATCCTTGGGTCCCTATTCCATATAGGAGACGGAGATGACGCTCCTCCGACTATGGCCCAGCTAGGCCTGAAGATTGAAAGCTCCTTCACCATGTACTCGCATCAGGAACTGACACGCCCGAAATGTGCCGCTACGGGACTGGTCATCGTAGCAGCCCACCTCTTAAAGTTTCTTTTATAATTTCTATGTTCCTTACCTACCTCTCCTTTTATATACGGTTACATTAGTTTATGTTTATTGATGGAGGTACTTTATACACTATGTCTGCTTACCATTTTGTTCTCAGGTTTATGCTCCTATTAGTTATTTTTTATTGCAGGTATCCTCCCCCCCCACACACACACACACATCTTCCTCTTCCTTCCAGCATTCACTGTTCCGTTTCCACCTTTCCTATTCCCGCCCCCCTCCCCCCGCCTGCATTTTGTAGCACCTTGCAGGGTGCCTTGGTTATTTGCACTCAATCAATGTTATAGCTGGTGTTTTTCCCACCGCCTACTTTTGGCGGGATGTTAAGGATCCAGGCTCTGGGAGCTAAGGCGTCAGAATTTCTATCAGTGCATTCCCAGTCACCTCTCCACCTAGGTTTTTGTAGCGGTGTGCATAGCAATACCGTAGCTAATGTTTTCCTTCCCTTGGCCCTTAGTGGACTAAGGCGGACAGTCTGTCTGTAGATTTGTCGTTACTTTCTCAACAGACGGCTATTAGCTGAATTCTTTTTCCTCCCTTCTCTCTTCTTTTCCCTGCTGTCCTTTGCTTACTTTTTCTTTCTTTCCCTCGCTCTCCCCTCTCTCCTTCATCCTTCTCCGCTAACCTGGTTTTCAGAGGGACACCTGATAACTGCCTTAGACTTCAACTTGGTTTTGGATCGTACCCTGAACTCTTCCTCCGGCAGGTCTGCTATGACGCCTTCCCAGGCACGTTCACTCATTACGCTTCTCTTCAAGCACAGGTTGGTGGAGGTATGGCGAATCCTGCACCCTGGGGTGAGGGATTACACCTTGTACTCAGGGGTGCACGATTCTTACATCAGGATAGACTTCTTCCTCATAGACCATCATTTACTCTCCTAGCACCCTCATTCGACCATAGAACCTATGACTTGGGCCAACCATGCCTCCGTTACATTGACATTAACCCTTCCTGACTCCGCCCCTCATAAGTGGTCGTGGAGGCTTAAAGCGTAACTGTCATTTCAGGGTCATTTTTCTGAAAACATTAAATATCAACAGTTCAAGCGATTTTAAGAAACTCTGTAATAGGTTTTATGTACTAAAAGAGTTTCCTTCTGTAGTGAAAAAGCAATCTCCCAGCCTCCCTTCTCACATTAAATGAAGCAGGATTTCTGTCTCCATTATGTGGCTATGGAGAGGGGAGGGGCTGTTAGGAGTGACTGAGCACGGAGCAGTCCTGCACAGCACAACACCCTGCAATCTTCTCTCAGTAAGTTCATAGATAAGCACTGACCTTTCTGACACCTGAATTTAGCGTTTTAGGTACACAGAGAGTCTACAAACAGCTGACCTTCATGTCACCTCTTCCTGCTCCCTCATCTCCCTCGGCCCCTCCCCCCTCCATAAGGATAGAATGGAGAGAGTAGAGCCCGTCTTCACTGGCTTCTCTGTAATGAAGACGTGTTTGCCTGATAATGCACAGATAAGAAGTCAGGGGGGGGAGGCTGGGAGATTGCTTCTTGAGTACAGAAGGAGGCTTTTTTGGCTGATGAAACCTATTAAAGAGTTTCTTAAAATCGCTTATACTACTGATTTCTGCAATAAAAAAAACCGTTACAGTTACGCTTTAACCCTAACCTTCTTAAAGATGTAGCTTGCCAAGGTGGCATTAGAAAAGCAATAACGGATTTTTTGTCCACACATGCTAACGATGACACTGCATTGCCTTTCCAGTGAAAGGCACTCAAGTGTGTGCTAAGAGGGGAACTCATAAGCCATTGGGCCCGCCTCAAAAGGGAAAATGCTTTTAAAATCCAGCATTAAGTGGCTAAAATATATGCAGGGGAGGTTAATCATAAACGATCTCGGAACCCTACAGTGCTAGCTGCTCTTATAGCTGATAGCTTATAGCTGATAGGAGCCAGCTGCTCCAGCTTATGGACAAAAAACATTTATAAAGCGCACTTAATTCCAGAGCGCTATACAGGCGACAGGGGTAACAAACAAGAACATAACAAGATCAAAACACATTACATGAAGGCAGATAGTAGACTGGTACATGGGGAAGAGGACCCTGCCCGCGAGGGCTTACACAGGGAGAGAGGACCCTGCCCGCAAGGGCTTACAATATGTAAGGTAATAGAAGAGAAACAGGAGGTAAAGTGCAGCCAGTCAAGTGTGATGCAGAGTTATTATAGGTTGTAATTATACCACTAATTCCACCTGGATAGCAAGGAAATCACCAAATTATTCCTGTCTTAAACACAGGTTAAATCCAGTACACCTTTTTTAACATCAACACCTCTTAAACATTTTTTATACAAAAAGAACCATATAGAGGCTAGTTTACAAATTAAAAACAGATACTTTATTATAAAATAACAACATACAAAAATACTTGCAGTAATAGAATAGACCAGCAGATGGCAGTATACAAACAAACGAGTAAATTGATAAACACTCTTATTATTATAACATCTAGGGTGGTGTAAACTATACTTTTAAACTCCTTATATATAGGATAGTATGTATAATGTCACCGTCGTCCACATTGGGACTAGTAGTGCCGGCTTACTAACCCCAAAATACATTAACATCAAGTAGTCCTGAACACTCACCCATCTCTTGTTTGTTGTGTATCTGCCACCAAGCACCCCTCAACGACGTTTCGCGTTGGTTTCGCTTCCTCAGGAGGAGACAAATTAAACCATCGGTGAAATATGACAATCTGAATACAGTCCAACGCCAGGCCCTTGGAGAGCTACAGGCTATGGATGACATGGTCTTCAAGGGGTCTGACAAGGGGGGGAATATCGTGGTGTGGCCAATAGAAAAATACGAAAAAGAGGCCTTGCGACAACTAAGGGATAGGTCCACATATAAGAAACTCACATTTAACCCCCTGGATAAGTTCATAAAAGAACTTATGCCCATATTGCAGAGAGCATTTGATAATGGTACGATCCCAAAAAAAGTATTCGAGGGCCTAGTACAGACCCACCCCCAGATTCCAACATTCTATCTGTTACCCAAGATCCACAAGGATCCCCTCGATCCTCCAGGGCGTCCTATTGTGTCAGGGATAGATGGACTATGTGATCCCATCTGTAAATTTCTAGATTACTATTTAAAACCAATGGTGGAAAATTTACCATCTTATATTAGAGACACTACGGACGCCCTGGCTAGGATCGATGGGATCTGCGTGGATTCTGATATGTTTTTGGTTACAGCAGATGTGGAATCCTTATATACATGTATACAACATGAGGTAGGATTAAAAGCTGTGGCCTTTTTCTTGAGGATGAGCAACTGGGACTCCGACACCTGTGATTTGATTTTGGAACTGTTAAATTATGTTTTGACTCATAATTTTTTTGTTTTTCGGGAAATTTTTTATTTACAGATGCGCGGCACTGCGATGGGGGCGGCCTGTGCCCCTGCTTATGCCAATCTATTTTTGGGGCACTGGGAGAGGACTGTCTTCCAGGATGGGGGCGTTGGGGCCGTCCCCCATGTGCAGTGCTGGCTTCGTTATATAGATGATGTTTTGTTTATTTGGCAGGGGTCGGAGTCCCAGCTTCATGAATTTATGAGACAGCTCAACCTCAATGAAATTAATATCCATCTGACATATAAATATAGCAAAACAAAAATAGAATTTTTGGACATTCAGTTGGAGGTGGATGCACATGGGGTATTACAAACCGATGTATATCGGAAAAGCACCTCAGTTAATTCCCTCCTGCATGCATCCTCGGCGCATACACCAGCAACAATTGGGGCTGTACCCATCGGACAATTCCTCAGGATGAGGCGTATATGCTCATCCGAGGAATCGTTCGAGAAGCAAGCAATGGATCTTAAAAACAGATTTATGGAAAGGGGATACAGTAAGAGGAAGATAAAGAAGGGATATGAAAGAGCAAAGGATACAAGGAGAGAAGTCCTACTGGGGAAAAAAATAAAGGAAAAGGCTAGTGAAAACACTATTCGCTTTATTTCCACATATAACACGGACTGGGAAACGATGAGGGAAATCATGAAAAAACACTGGTCTGTACTATGCACTGACACAGTATTAGCTAAAAAACTGTCGGATTCTCCCTTGATGACAGCTCGCAGAAGTAAAAATCTAAAAGACCTCTTGGTGCGAAGTCATTACGCACCTAAGAGGAAATGTCCCTTTGGCGGTGTCAGCACCCAAAGATTGGGTTGTTATCCATGCGGTGGGTGTATGGCATGCGCCAATATAGAAAGAACAGTGGACTTTAAATCTGCAGACGGGAGGAGAAACTTTCAGATCCGTGATTACATATCATGCAGTACGAAATATGTAATCTATTATGCTACATGTGGCTGTGGGAAAGTGTATGTAGGACTAACCTCTAGAGAGCTAAGGATAAGGACTAGAGAACATGTGAGAGGGATCATTGCAGCAAAAGATGAGGAGGACCTTGGACAACTTAAAACCATACCAAGGCATTTCAAAACATTCCATAATTGTGACCCAAAAACATTTAAAGTGAGAGGAATAGAGAAGATCAACAGTGGCATCAGAGGGGGGAACATGAAAAGGATTCTTGCCCAAAAAGAATGTAGGTGGATAACAACTCTGGGTACGCTACACCCTATGGGTTTAAATGAGCAAAGAAGTTTTGTATCATTCCTGTAATATCAGTTTTTTAAAATTTGAGTTTTAACCTTTGTCTCTTTGTATATAATTTTTAGTGATTTTCGTTTTGGTTGCTGCGATACAAGAAATTTTTTTCCCACTATTGGGGCCAGGGATGAGGAATCATGGAAAGAAAGGGTTGCATTTGGTATTAGGGTTTTTATGATAATTATTCACACTAAATGGAGATTATGTGGTTGTTCATAATATATGAATTGCAGTGAGCTATTTGCAGTGGATTTTGCACTTTTTTCTATTTGCACTAGCACTAGCACTTTTTCCAATAGGAAATATATACATAATTATTTATATTATCACTACGCACTTTAATTCGTTTTTTTACTATTACAAATATTTATTTACAACATATATAACACTATGTCTAATTAGTATAGCACATGGGTTAGTAATTTATTATGGTTATACATGTAGATTCATGTCTGTAATTCATGCTTTTATGTCTTGGTAGATGAGAATATAATTAGGTATGATCTATATATTTATCTGTTATTATTATTTCTTTTTCCATTATTATCTATTTGAATAGGTGATTCATGATTCATTTGTTATTGATTTATTTATTGGTATATTGAGATTAGGTATTCATAGTTCATATTGGGTTCTCACAACATCCGGGGGTAGATCTAGGTAGATGTGAGAGTAACATGTATTATTTCCTACCTATTTTTGGCTCCAATGGTGGTGCGCCAAGAACCGGGATTCAGGTACGGGCATCCTTCCAAAGCGGTCTCAAGAGGCGCAGTGCGCATGTCCGTGTGCGTTCCACACAGCGGATATGCGTTCCTGCGCGGAGTGCCGGAAGCGGAAGTGATGTGTGACTCGTGCGACCCGGCGCTTGGCGCCGATGTCATCAGCGGCACCATATAAATAGTGGGATTAGACGGGGGTTAAGCTATACCCTCCTGAGGAAGCGAAACCAACGCGAAACGTCGTTGAGGGGTGCTTGGTGGCAGATACACAACAAACAAGAGATGGGTGAGTGTTCAGGACTACTTGATGTTAATGTATTTTGGGGTTAGTAAGCCGGCACTACTAGTCCCAATGTGGACGACGGTGACATTATACATACTATCCTATATATAAGGAGTTTAAAAGTATAGTTTACACCACCCTAGATGTTATAATAATAAGAGTGTTTATCAATTTACTCGTTTGTTTGTATACTGCCATCTGCTGGTCTATTCTATTACTGCAAGTATTTTTGTATGTTGTTATTTTATAATAAAGTATCTGTTATTATAGGTTGTAGCCTACTTTGAAGAGAAGGGTTTTCAGGTTACTTTTAAAGGACTTGATGGTGGATGAGAGCCGGATGTGTTGGGGTAGCGAGTTCCAGAGTATGGGGGAGGCTCGGGCAAAGTCTTGGAGGCGGTTGTGTTAGGTACAAACAAGGGGGGAGCACAGATGGAGGTCGCTGGAAGATCACAGTTTGCGTGAGGGACGGTAGCAGGATATCAGGTCAGAGATGTACGGAGGGGACAGGTTGTGGATGGCCTTGTACATCATGGTCAACAATTTAAAGTGGATACGTTGGGCAATGGGGAGCCAGAGAAGGGATTGGCAGAGGGGAGAGGCAGAGGCAAAACGAGGGGAAAGGTGGATTAGTCGGGTGGCAAAGTTAAGGATAGACTGGAGGGGAGCAAAGGAGTTAGATGGAAGGCTAGAGAGGAGGATGTTACAGTAGTCCAAGCGGGAAATAATGAGAGCATGTGCAAGCAGTTTTGTGGAGTCAGTTGAGGCTTATATTGCCTCCCGACGCTTTCTTCTGAAGCCTATGAGTTGGCAGCTGTCATTAAGGACACGCCTAGTGGAAAGAGCCGGGGACCGGATGGTTACGCTGCGCAATTTTATAAGCTTTTTGCCCCCTTAACTAATTTCTTTGTCAAAGTTTTCAATTCTATCTCCCCCTCTTGCCCCTTTCCCCGACAGTCTCTAATGGCCACAATAGTAGTGCTCCCCAAACCTGGGAAAGGTAGCTTCTTTTGTTGCAATTACTGTCCAATTTCCCTCATCAATGCGAATTTAAAGTTTTTCTCAAAAATAATAGCCAACTGACTAGCTCCGCACCTTCCCACCTTGATCCACACAGAAAAGGTTGGTTTCATCCCAAAGCGGGAGGCCAGAGACAACTTAAATAAAACCATCCTCTTACTCGCCCATGCTCAAAAAACAAAGATCCCTGCATGCCTAGTCTCGGTCGATGCTGAAAAGGCATTCGGCCGAGTACATCAATCATTTCTGCGCTCTACCCTGACCCAAGTGGGTTTAGGGGAAGGCTAAGTGGTTGGAAAGGAATCCTTCTTAATATGGTCTAAATCTGAGGGTGCTAGGCTGAGTCAGGTGCTGTGTGGAACCCCTTCCCTGCGGCCATTTACGGAACTACAACAGGCCTGCCAGGAGAGAACGCTTTCCTGGCTGGAATATAAACAGCTAAAGGCATTTTTTTAGCTTAATTTTCCCTCTGGGATCCTGGTGACCTCCTCTACTGATCTGGAAAACTTGCTGTCTCAATCCCCTCCCCCTATCAAGGTTATTTCTCAATTGTATCAGATATTGTTGGACCAAGATGCTGACAGGGACCTCACGTTTCTCTCGGTGTGGGAACGGGACCTTAATGTTACCTTCTCTGAGGCCGATAAGCTAAAAAATTTCACTTTGACTCCCAAGCTACCCACTGCCTGCACTGCACAAGAAAAACATGTCAAAATCTGGACTAGATGGTACAGATGCCCTCAGCTCCTGCACCGCTGTTACCTGGCCGTCCCTGAGACCTGCTGGCGTTGCGAGGCGAAGGTCGGCACGATGCTACATGTTTGGTGGGATTGCACAGCGCTACAACCATTCTGGAAAAAGGTATTTGACATTTATGCCCAGGTCACAGGCAAACAACTCTCCCCCACGCCTAGCATTGCTTTGCTATCATTGGTCCCAGGTCCGATCTCAAGAAGGAACTGTTACATTATTTTCTGATGGCTGCGAGGACAGTCATACCCAGACACTGGAAGTCCACAGCTCCCCCATCCATTACGGAGTGGGTGACCGAAATGAACTTCTTGTTTCGCATGGAATCCCTGAAGGCGGAAGACCACGATCGGGGGTCTAAAGTTAAGCGCCTATGGCTTCCCTGGTCCACCTACAGAGATAGTCCTGCTTTTGCATCACATCTTGCATAAATTCTACTGATGTGCTCTTGTCCGCTCCGGTCGATGGATGTGCATCACTCTGGATACTGTCATCTCCTCTACTGATTCCCCCCCTCCCCCTCCTTATCCCTTCCTTTCTGACATGTCTTTGAATTTTTATCTTTTTTCTTTTTTATTCTCATGTTTCCAAATTGCGTTTACTTTGCATTCTTATATTGGTTTAATGCTGGAGCTCCCGATCTAGTGCTCCGCCTTATTTGTGTGCTCCACCATAGCACGCCACTAATCTTTTTGGGCAGATAGGAGACGGCGCAATTTTTGTTATACCGTATGATGCAAACGGTCGCCTCCTACTTATTGTGACATTGGAGTGTTCTCTTGCTTTGTATTATTTATAGATTTTCATTGCTGGGACGGCACATTTTCTTCTTCATTTCTGTTGTATGTATAAAATCTTCTTAAAAAAATCTGATTTACAAAAAAAACACTGAATGAAGGGAGAAACTAAAGCTGAAATCCTCCCCTGGCCTATAGTGTTTAGGCATATTTAGTATGGTAAATGGTATCCTTCTGCTCCTTGCCCAACTTGGTACAAATTGTATAACAAATACAAAAATAAAGGTAATAACAGTACAACACCTAACCAACAAGTCTCCAGCATACGCAGTGGGTCACTGCATCAACGTGTCCATGGTTTGGTATTCCTTACCTGAGTCAAATGGAGTAATGGCATGCTGACATCCTATTACTTTTTTACTGGATGGATAAGGCCTTACTCCTTTTGATCGACTTTTGCATTTAATTAGAGATAAGCGAACCTGGAGCATGCTCGAGTCGATCCGAACCCGAACTTTCGGCATTTGACTAGCGGGGGCTGCTGAAGTTGGATAAAGCCCTAAGGCTATGTGGAAAACATGGATATAGTCATTGGCTGTATCCATGTTTTCCAGATAACCTTAGAGCTTTATCCAAGTTCAGCAGCCGCCACTAATCAAATGCCGAAAGTTCGAGTTCGGATCGACTCGAACCCGAACCCGGTTCGCTCATCTCTACATTTAATAAAACATCTTTATTTTATGGGGCATTTGTGCTGTTTTCATGATAGTCATGTAAATTACTATAGGGATTACAACCCCCTTGACACTACAGGAACGTGCTGTATACTATTGACTTGTTAACTCTGCTGTATGTTACATTGTTTTACTGACAATACAATGTTTTCACTTTACAGAAGCAAGGAAACGCAACGTTGTTTGCCCCGTACAAGATTACAACTAGATTTTGCAACCCCCTGACTGAGGAACTGAAAAACTGTGGATTAAGGATGGAAGGCAATGGACTGGTGCATGGATATATACAAAAAGAGTAAGTCATCCTACCTGTGCTCCACTTCCTCCCTCGGGATACCTGGAGATGAGGTGGTGGTGATGGTGGTGGTGGTGGGGGTCTCAGACGGTATAGCCCGGAGATACCCAGAGGGAGGAAGTGGAGTGCTGGTAAAAAGAACAGATAGATCCTTTTTTGTTCTCCAGATAACCCCTCTAATTTTTTCATTTATGGCCTAACACATTTTAGTGCAACTCACTAGGCATTGTCAATACTGGTTAACTCACCTAATGTTTTTTTTTTTTACAGTTTGGGAGATTTAAAGCCCGGCCATGGATTTATGATAAGTGTCGAGTTGGTTCCATACAAAAGTGGGAAGAGGACGCTACAAGTGCTTTTCACCAGTAACCAGATCAAACATGTCAAAGAACATTTGGAGATCACTGTGTTATCCCCATAAAGAATCTATTAGTTGTCCCACTGATCTCTAAGTGAGCACTGATCTCGTAGATCTCTCTAATTTACCGAGCCTATTACAGGAGTATGGCGCAGAGTTGGCCCCACTAATGATCACTAGATTGCGTGGCTCTTTGTTGCCATCTCTCGTTGGCGGTAGGTCCCCGATTACACGTGAAGATGTGAGGCCAGTGAGCTGACCTGATCAGTGGTAAATGAGCACTTGCCCTTTAATAGGTGGATCCCTGGCTTATTACTTTACCAATAAGATTATAATATGAATTATGGTTGAATGTGAGATGAATTCATATTTATATTAATTGTTTTAATAATCTTTTGTAATGCGTTATAATGGGGTATTCCAGTACATTTTTTTTGCAGATCAACTGGTACCATAAAATTATAGAGATTTGTAAATTACTTCTATTTAATCTCCAGTCTTCCCATACTTAGCAGCTGCTGTATGTCATGCAGGAAGTGGTGTATTCTTTTCAGTCTGACACAGTGCTCTCTGCTGTCTGGACAGTTCCTGACATGAACAGAGGTGGCAGCAGAGAGCATTGTTTCAGACTAGAAAGAACACACCACTTCCTGCAAGGCATACAGCAACTGATAAGTATTGGAAGACTTGAGGTTTTTAAATAGTAGCAATTTACAAATCTGTATAACTTTGTAGTAATATTGTAATACTGGAGGATTTGTCACATTCATTTTCTACAGTATAACTTTCTGATTTAAAAAAACAAAACGAAAAAAAAAAAACATTTTTCACTGGAGCACCCCTTTAACTAGATATTATAAACTGACTGGACCGTCAGACTATGGTGATCTAATAACATGTTTTCTTTCTAGGTTTAATGTGGGGGCCTAACATCTTTTTACTGTTTGTGATTTTCTGATTTTCTCATTTCTCACAAAAAAATAAATGACAAAGAATGTGTAAAATAAATAATATTGGAGGAGTTGTATATATCCATGTAAAAGACTAGAAATGTCCTTCTGCACTCACATTTCATTTTGCCTTTAACAAATAGGACATAGCTTAGAGCAAATGTAAAACTAGGTACCTCACTTTGTGTTTTGTACAGGAACAGACCGCCACCAGTGCAGGGATTCTGGGGCTATGGTCCAATTTTCGACCTGCTGCCCAGTTCCCGTGCACAGCGCTGCTCAATTCCCGAGCACTGCCATGAAGCACTGGGGCGAGCCTGCTTGGTCCAGTGTGATAAAGCCCCCTCCCCTCTGTGATGCGGCTCCTGTCTATTCATGTAAAAAACACAAATCAATGTTCCTAGTAGTACATTTGCATTATTGACACAGCGTTGCCGGATTAAAAGTGAATTTTTATAGTCTACCATAGTACAAAAAAAGTCCAGTATGGATAACATTTAACATAGTAACATACAGTAGTAAATGGTTGAAAGAAGAGTCCACCAGGTTCAACCTAGAGAAATCCTACTGTGCGATTCCAAAGGAAGGCAAAAACCCCTATGAGGCAGATGACAATTGCCCCATCACAGGGAGAAATTTCCTTCCAATGGCAATCAGAATAAGGGCTCGTTCCCACTGAGCAAAAGCAGCTGAATTTCTGCGCTGAATCAGCGCTGAAATTTCAGCCGTTAAAATAGGTGCAGAGCTAATTTCCATTGTGTTGAATGGAAATTCTGCTCTGCAGTTCACACAGTGGAATTTCCGCACTGAACTAATCCGCTTTCCGCCAGAAGAATGAACATGTTCATTCTTCCGCTAGCGGAAGCCTATACAAATCAATGGGGCTCTGATTTTCTGTTTCAGCGCGGATTCAGCGCGGATTCAGCGCGGAATACAAGCGTAATACAAGCGGAAATTACTCGCTGAATCAGCGCGGAAATGGGGAAAAGGGGGGGGAGGAGGATTCTAGTATATGTTCTGGTATAGTCTAGTTTACTCACCAAATACTCGCTGAATTTCAGCGCTGAATGCATGCGGATTCAGCGCGGATTCCTCGAGTATTCCGCGCTGAATTTGTCAAGAGCTGATTACGAGCTGAACACTTTCCTAGCAGAATACGCAGGGATTCTGCTTGCATTCTGCTTATATTCTGCTCGGAATTCAGCGTCAGTTGATTTCAGGCGGAAATATTTCCTTGCGTAATCCGCTCCTTTTGCTCTGTGTGAACGTAGCCTAAATCCCTTGATCAACGTATCACCGGAAATCTAATTCCCATAACTTGTAATACTATATTTTTCAAGAAAAGCATCCAGGCCTCCCATGAACTTGAATGAATCGGCCATGACAACATCATGTGGTAGAGAGTTCCACAGTCTTACCGCTCGTACAGTAAAGAACCCACGTCGAAGCTGATGGTGAAATCTTCTTTCCTCTAGAGGTAGAGAATGCCCCCTTGTCATGGTTACAGACCTAGGAGTAAAAAGACCACTACAAAGATCTCTGTACTGTCCATTCATATATTTGTACATTGTAATCAGGTCGCCCCTAAGACGTCTTTTTTCTAGCGTAAATAACCCCAAGCGTGATAACCTGTCCTGGTACTGTAACCCACCCATTCCTTAATGACCTTTGTCACCCTCCTCTGCACCAGCACCAGCTGTGTCCTTGTTTTCGACTTTCCATTAAAATCAACTATATTTTAATATGTGACCACCAACCTGACCCACAGAAAATCGCAGTGTTTAATGTGTCAAGGGAAGTGGTCTGTGTCAGCTGTGAATATG
The DNA here is from genome assembly GCF_027789765.1 of Dendropsophus ebraccatus. NCBI lineage: Eukaryota > Metazoa > Chordata > Amphibia > Anura > Hylidae > Dendropsophus > Dendropsophus ebraccatus. Next base: position 22,660,349 of record NC_091457.1, on the reverse strand, counting down.
AGCTTGACATCATCACTTAGAATTAAAAAAATATATGACAACTGCACATGACCCCAACCTAATTACAAGCCTTATCAGTTTAGGAGTCAGCTAGAGTCAGGTGATTAGATGATCAGGTGATCTCATTAGGGGAATGGCACTGTTGAGAACCCATCCCCCTTTCTCTAAAAGCTAGAGCATTAAAGTGTTATCCAGTGCTACAAAACCATGGCCACTTTTCCCAGTCTCTTGTCTCCAGATTGGGTGGGGTTTGGAACTCAGTTCCATCGAAGTAAATGGCGCTTAATTGCAAACCACACCTGAACTGGAGACAAGAGAGGGGGGAAAGTGGCCATGTTTTTGTATCGCTGGATAACCCCTTTAATAAAGAATATATACAGCATTAGGCTATGTTCCTACACAGTATTCTTACTCAGTATTTTGCAACCAAAACCAGGAGTGGATTGAAAACACAGAAAAGCTCTGTTCACACACTGTTAAAATTGAGCGGATGGCCGCCACTTAATGGCAAATAATTGCTGTTATTTTAAAACAACGGCCATTTAAAAAAAAAAAAGGCTGCTATTTGACAATAAATGGCGGCCATTCATTCAATTTCAACAGTGTGTGGACATAACCTTCCTGTGTTTTCAATCCACTCCTGGTTTTGGTTGCAAAATACTGAGCAAAAATGCTGCGTGGAAACATAGCCATAGAAATCATTATAGTGGAGAAATACAATATGTTAAGATGGATAAGCAAAAGGCATACAGAAAAAACATCTACTGTATTCTCTGGCATATAAGACGACCCCTGACTAGAAGCAAAATGTTAACCCCTGCCTGACTGCAGTAGGGTCTACTAACTGGAGCCCAGCTGCAGTCAGGCAGGGGTTAACTGAAGTTAAAGGGAAAAAAAACAACAACAGTAAACTCCCCTGTGACTTGTTCTCGGCAGCCACGCCTCTCCCATCCTGTTGCCAGCGTAGGCAGTACACTGTCTGTGCCGGAGGTCCCCTAAGCTCTTCCGCTCAGCCGAGCGTCTCATCAGAGAAGCTCGGAGATGTTCGGCTTCGGGAGTATGAAAGAGGCTTTGGGGACCTACGGAGCCTCTGTCATTCTCCTGAAGCTCTCCCGGCACCAGAACGACTCCGAACTTCTCTCATGAGATGCTCGGCTGCCCGGGAGAGCTTCAGGGACCTCCGGCACTGGCAGTGTCACACTGCCTGTGCCGGAAACAGTACAGGAGACATGCGGCTGCTGGGAACGGGTCACAGGTGAGTTAATTGTTTGTTTTTTATAGTGGTCACGGTACGGTAGGGGTGCAGCCATTTTTTAACTCCTCCATCGTTTGCGGCAACCATACCCAGCGTATAAGGTGACCCCCGACTTCTGAGAAGATTTTTTGGGTTAAAAAAGTCATCTTATAAGCCAGAAATACAGTACATCTACATCTTTCTCTAACAATAATCTACCTTGTACTTCTGCTTAGGACCGAATAGCTTTTTAACAATAATGATATTGAATCTTGTGCTTTAAGTACTTTTTGAAGACAGCTCTCCGGTCGTCTTATGAGGAGTTGTCACGGGCAGAGACATATGAAATATCAACCGTAGCGATGCGGTCCCTTTCTTTCGTTTTACGAGACGTGAACATCCCCCACTCTGGATGCTGTGGGAGATGTGATTTAATTTGTCTCTTCCCCCGTACACGGTGTATGCACTTCTACTCAGACAGTAAGTGATGGAAGAATGATTGGGCACAGATGCTCCATGTTTAACTTTCCTTCTAAACAATTCTAATTTTGTAATGTCAGGTTTGGAGTTTTACAGATAGAACTAGATGGGAAGTCTGTTCTTCCATCGAGCGACCCCTCTTAGGATTCAATGCTTAATAGTTACCAGATGTATAATCATTTCCCCTGGTAAGTCAGTGAATATTAAACACATCTTGTACGAGGAAGAGGATTGTGTTTATGAATCTGTGTGGAATCCTGACAGGGACCTTCATATCTTATTTCCTTTGTAATTTCCCTTAAAGTAATAGCTCAAGCCTGAGCTCCGCTTTATAGAGTTTATTTATGCGGCTAATAAAGGAGAACAAGTTACCCGAGATGGGGGCCAAAAAAAGTTTTTTCAAAATCCATAGAGAATGTTTTATCAGAGTATAGCAGGGCCCTGGAACTTAAAGGATTCAAAAAGTTTCTTTGCAGTATATCAAAATCACTTCTGAATTTTTTTTTTTATAATTGAGGGGGTATCTGTATCCTCAGGCAGTCACTAGTCACTGAGTGGTCACTAGAACAAACTTTACAAAAGGTTTGGCAACGCCTCCGAATCTGAACACTTGGCATTTAAAGGGGAACTCTGGATAAGAAAAACTTGTTTTCTATTAAAAGTTATATAGATGTGTCTATACAATGTATTACCATATCTGTACGGTTCTGCCACACTGGTAGCTGATAGAAATCCAGGAAGTGAAGAAAAATGGCCTCTGTGCCAATTCACATTGTCTCCTGCTCCCACTGCTATCCCCCCTTAGGAGACAAAGATTCCATGCCTCTGTCTCACATTGTGTGTGTTTGCTGATGATGCAGACAGGGGGCAGGGCGTGATGTCACAGGAGGCTTGGCTGGATCCCCCCATCCTCTGAGTGATTCACCATCTCTGAATGGCCAGAAGCAGCTGCTGCACTAATTTTACTGATTGTGATAGGTCGAGGACTGTGATGATCAGCTGAGGGAAAGCATTGCATTCTGGAAACTGCTCAACCAGGAAGGACAAAAACACAATACAGAACAAAACAAATGGATTTTTGGTAGTTTCAAAACTGGGATAGATAGGTAAGTAATGCTATATGCTTCAGCAGAAGTTTCATTTTTTTAACCTCTGCCTGGAGTTCCCCTTTAACTCCCCATGTCTAGAGAAGGTGTAGGCAGCCAAGAACGGTCTAGAAAACATGGATATAGCCTATGGCTGTATCCAGGTTTTTCAGGACACCCTAGGATGGCATGCAACTTCTGCAGATGTTGGAAGTTAAATGCCAAACTTTCGGATTTGGAGAAGCTGACGAACCCGGACATTTTCATGAGGTTCGCTCAACACTAGTGGTCACTAAACAACGACCGCCTAGGTGACAGCTAGAGAGGGGCTGACGCTGGGTCTGGATTGCTATTGTGTTGAGATGGATTGACAGTGACCGGAGTAGGTGGTGGAAGATCTCTCGATGTGTCTTGATTTAAAAAAAAAAAAAGCAGAAACTGTGAGGGCCATATTACATAGAATGTTTTTCTATGCCAACATGGCCCTGTGTAATAAGGGCAATGGTTAGCCAGCAAACAAGCAAAGGGTCATCTTGACCAGTCAAAAAAACTTGATGGATATGTGTCTTTTTCAACCTCACTATGTAACTATTTATTTAAGTGTTAAGCATGAGAGGCATCAAGCACTTGTACTTTGCAAATGGAATAACCACCAAGCCAGTTGCTTCTGTGCAGTAAAAGCAAAAAGTTGTGAATGTATTTTTTCCTGGGCCATTTCTGCTTGCAGTATAACCATCTACCATCTTGCCTGCCATTGGTAACCTATGCCTTTGGAAGCTGGGCGGGAGGGGGGGGGGGAGGATTACCCACTTAAGACCCCATCTATGATCCAAGAAGAAATCTTTGACAAACAGTGCATTTTACTGTTACAGACTTGGGCCATGTTCATACGATGTATGAGACCGGATGTTTTTATGACCCGGCCGGGTCACGGAACAGCCGGTCTCAGGAAAGATCATTCTGGCCGGTACTGCAGTACCGGACGGATTACCTTTAGGGCCGCAGAGTTCTGATGCAGAACTCCCCACTGCACAATAGTTTGCAGTGACAGGGTTCTCTGCAGCCGCTATTCACTGAATAGCGGCCTCAGAAAAATGACATGTCAGTTTTCTACGGCACCGTGAGAAATCCCGGCCGGAGCGTATACTATGTGTATATGCTCCAGCCAAGATTCCATAGAAGGCAAAACAACATATATTTTTGTATGCCGATTGCAACAAAGGCCTTGCTTTTACGAAAATATACATTGTGTGAACATAGCCTTGGATTGTATATCAAGTATTCTTCCAAACACCTTGGAGAACTAAGGAGCTAAGCCCATATCTTCTGTAGATGTCGCTACTCAGATCCTTCGGTGTCTTTTTTAAGTGTCAAACACACTGAATAATGTGAAACCAGGGTTGTGGAGGCATATAGCATAACGTCCTGGACTCCTTATTTCTTCTTGACATTGGATGAATGCTCCCGCTTTTTGACTTTTTGTCGAATAAAAATGTTGGGGCACTCAGATACAGTACCTCCCTGGTGGGGGGCTTCTTTTCAGCACTTTAGCTACACTCTATAACTTTTGAACAGTATCACATGATGGCAGGCTATGAAAAGGGATGCTGACGTAAAGCGTAAATCCCCTTCAAGTTTCATAAGAGCACAATGGTAGTGATGTGCTCAACACTTCAAAATCCAATTAAAAGTAGAATCTTTATTTCATATCTGCTATTCAGTGTATCATGACCCATGCCTGTTTCTCGGATTGTGCTTGCCTGCCTTACCCCTTCTGTACCCTTTGCCACCTTCCCTGATCCTGTGCCTGATTGACTAGGCTACTGCCTTATACCTGGTGCCATACTAAATTCTACCATTCATAGTCTGGCTTGCTGGCTATTAGAGATAAGGGAACCTAAATTCTCAAACAGAGATACATTCCGAACTTTGCAAAAAGTTCAGTTTAATTTCAAATCAAACTTTTTGCAAAGTTCAGAACAAAAAGAGCGTCCGAACTTCCCCAGTTTACTCCTCCGGGTCTCTGGTATTTTAGCCAGATCCAGCCTGCTTAGCCAATCATTGACTGACTGAGACGGGACAGCGCCGCCACAAGAGTGGAAACCCTCTCAGCCAATCACTGACCACGGTGCTGTCCCACCTCAGTGTCAGTGATTGGTTTAACAGGATTTTGGCTGCTGCAGAGGGAGGGAGGGGGAGTGCAGACAGGTAAGTATACATGAGCAAATTTTTTAACCCTCACTAAAATAGCTAAACCTGCTGAACAAGTTTGATCATCTCTACTGGCTACCTTCGTAAGATAAAGTTTGAAGACCAAGTGGGCATTTTGACTCCTTGATGTGGCCTAAAGTCAAACCAGTTGGTTGGCATAGCAGGTCTACATCCATTACCTGTTACACATGTCTGTACTGTATTTCAATCTTTCTCAACAGTTTATGGCAACCATGTGACAACCTTTTTTTTTTTTCTTTTTTTTTTAATCCCCACTAAAGACCTTTAGCAAGAGTTACTTTGTACCCTTTTTAGGGATTGAACTATGACTCTTCTTTTGTTTAGTTTTTTCGCTTTCCTCAGATCAACAAGTTGACTTACGGTCTTCTGTAGTTTGTCATCATCACAGGAGTATGCACGGTCTACGATCAGAACAGTGCTTTATAGGATACAGGGCTATTTCTTTCAAAGGGACAAAAAAAAAATCCAATGTATTGTATAAAACAGCATTTTATTTCCGTCTGCGGAGACCTTTGTACTTCACATAACTAGATTTATGGAGAGAAGTCCTAGACAAGAGATGTCCCTGGTGAGCCACTTTGTATATAAGTACGTTCAGTGCTCCAAAGTCATAAATAACCTTAATTCATCTGTCTATGGATCTATCATTACTATTTAAACTGCTGTTTGATTTTTACCTTCCCATTAGAATTGTGTAATCAAAATCTCCATTCCCTTTCACAGCCCATTAGGTGCATGAAAATGTCTTATTGACAAAACTCCAGAAAATACTACGGCCATAGCAAACTTCTTATAGACTGCAGAGACCATAAAAAGGAAGTCTATATAGCACATCGAGCACCCGTCACTAATAAATGCTGACTCATACCGACTTATTATAAAAGATCAAAGCAGGTCTGGAAGTAAGTTAAAAATGTTAAAATTAGTAGAGATAAGTGCGCCTCGAGCATGCCCGCTCTGCATTTGATTACCGATGGCTGAAGAAGTTAGATGCAGCCCTAGGGAGTCCTCTATGAGCAGAAGAACAGACTTGAACCTATTTTCTTCTTTTCATTGTTTCAAAAAACTTTTGACATTAAAAAACACCATAAATTCTTATGAACTTTTCTTTATCCACAATATTTTAGGATAAACATGCACAAAGGTATATCACCCAACACTCGTGCTCATCGTCTTCAGATGCTGTGTGAGAGACAAACAAAGTCCTTTAAGGCTCCATCAGAGCTCTGTCATCCTCATGGAAGTGATCGGCGTTGCGGAGGCAGACGCCGGATTCTGCGACGTTTCGTGGAATGGATCCACTTTGTTTGCTTGACAAAGTGGATCCATTCCACGAAACGTCGCAGAATCCGGCGTCTGCCTCCGCAACGCCGATCACTTCCATGAGGATGACAGAGCTCTGATGGAGCCTTAAAGGACTTTGTTTGTCTCTCACACAGCATCTGAAGACGATGAGCACGAGTGTTGGGTGATATACCTTTGTGCATGTTTATCCTAAAATATTGTGGATAAAGAAAAGTTCATAAGAATTTATGGTGTGTGCTATTTTTCTATTTTGGAGTACTATTGGAGGTTCACAGGCCCTCTATTTTGCACACCAGTGTGAGAGACCCATGTGCAGCGTATTTGTGCTTTAATTTGACATTAAAAAACAAAAATGACCAGCAGTGCAATACCACTGTTCACCATGCCGGTTGAACCCAGCTGTGGCTAATATACAAACCAAAACAGGAAAGTGCTTACTCCCCCTGTCATACACAGGACTCTTAAAACTCTTAAAGGTTAAAAAAAAATTAGGATTCTTAGCAAACCATTTGATCTAGTAGAGTGTACCATCTCACCTCCTGGTTCCTACCTCTGGCCTGTCTTGGGCTACCATTAGGCCTACAAAACTGGGCATAAGGGATCCACCTAAACAGGAGATGGGTGGAGTGCAAGTTTAAAAAATCTTTAGAGGAGTCTTTTTTTTATCGTGTGCATTGTGTGTAAGTCCTAGCACTTGCAGGTTGCTGTTACACTTTTCTGTTTTTGTATGTCATGGAGACATGGCAAAAATTTTGAGCAGTATTGAGACCCATACCAATTGTGAGAATGAGCAAGGAGAGGACCACGTGGCAGTGTGGTCTGCTCCCCACTCAGTGAGAGAGTCGGGCTCCATAGACTTACATTAGGAGCCCAACTTATCACATGACACAGGAGTCGGGAGAGGACCACGCTTAGCACACCCCCAGTGCAAGGTAACAGACATATTATCATCCTCAGCGCCGTGCCCAATAGGGAGCTAACAGCAGGTTAGACAAATCTAACCTGCTGATGGTATCCCTTTAGGTTACAAACCCACTTGCCGGATCTGCAGCGAGTCTCCTTGCTGCGTTTTTGGAGGGAGACTCGCTGCAGATCCCGGCCCTATACTTTCAATAGCAGAGATTTTGTCTGCAGCCCGCCCCATTAACCCCCCGGCCGCCGGACATTATACATTACCCGGTCCCCGTTCCTGCTTGCTTCGGGGCTCCCGGTGTCTTCACGGCCCGCCCAGCCAATCAGTGCGCTGCGGCGGGGCAGCGCACTGATTGGCCGGGCGGAACGTGCCGGGAGCCGCTGAAGCAAGCAGGAGCCAGGATCAGGTAATGTATATCCTGCCCGCCCCCCTGCAGCCCCGATCGCCCCCGGCCGCATAATCGCCCCCAGCCCCGCAGCCCCCGGCCGCACGATCGCCCCCAGCCGCACGATCGCCCCCAGCCCCCGGCCGCACGATCGCCCGCAGCCCCCGGCCGCACGATCGCCCCCAGCCCCGCAGCCCCCGGCCGCACGATTGCCCCCAGCCCCGCAGCCCCCAGCCGCACGATCGCCTGCAGCCCTGCAGCCCCCGACCGCACGCTCGCCCCCAGCGGGCGATCGTGCAGCCGGGGGCTGCGGGGCTGGGGGCTGCGGGCGATCATGCGGCCGGGGGCTGCGGGGCTGCAGGCGATCGTGCGGCCGGGGGCTGGGGGCGATCGTGTGGCCGGGGGCTGCGGGGCTGGGGGCGATCGTGCGGCCGGGGGCTGCGGGGCTGGGGGCGATCGTGCGGCCGGGGGCTGGGGGCGATCGGGGCTGCAGGGGGGCGGGCAGGATATACATTACCTGATCCCGGATCCTGCTTGCTTCAGCGGCTCCCGACACGTTCCGCCCGGCCAATCAGTGCGCTGCCCCGCCGCAGCACACTGATTGGCCGGGCGGGCCGTGAAGACATCGGGAGCCCCGAAGCAAGCAGGAACGGGGACCGGGTAATGTATAATGTCTGGCGGCCGGGGGGGTTAATGGGGCGGGCTGCAGACAAAATCGCAGCAGGGATGTACATCCCTGCTGCGAGTTTCTCTGCTATTGAAAGTATAGGGCCGGGATCTGCAGCGAGTCTCCCTGCAAAAACGCAGCAAGGAGACTCGCTGCAGATCCGGCAAGTGGGTTTGTAACCTTAGGGTGCGTTCACACCTGCCGGATCCGCAGCAGATCTGCAGCAGATTTGATGGTGAAGATTTGATGCTGTGTTCAGTTATTTAAATGAAATCTGCTGCGGATCTGCTGCAGATCTGCTGCGGATCCGCAGCAGAAAATCAGCTGCGGATCCTGTAGGTGTGAACGCACCCTAAATATATCAAATTCAGCATTTTAATTCTTCCCTCTTTTCTTCCACCACCCAACTTCATTTTAAATTATCCTGTAAAACAGGAAAAAAAATATGTTTGTGAGGTGAAATAATAATGTTAAAAATATTAATTTTAATAAATTTTTCACATTTGTGTGTGGGGGCATTTTCATGTGGTGGCTACACTGAACGCTTGTATTACCAGTAATCGGTTGCTCATACACATCAATGCAGTGCCTTTGTATTGCATTGATCTGTTCACTCAGCGCTCTATTGGTTTAGCCTGCTGGAGGCAGGCCGAATCAATTGCTGAATCAGGCAGCCATGAGGAAAGCAGATACCTTGGCCTGCCCTGACGGCTTAGGGCGGATCGGTGCATTCAGGACAGTAGTCCCGCCCCCAGTGCACCCAACTGCCTCATTAGGACATGAATTAAATTACAAAGTACAAAAAATGGCACCAAGGATCAAGGTAAAGAAACTGCCTTTAACCTCAGCACCCGATGCGCTATTGGGACATAACAGCAGGTTACATATGTCTTACCTGCTGATAGTTTCCCTTTAAGGCCTTCGAGAGAAGAACGATTATAAATTATAGAGTTGAAGTATGTTGTTTAGCTAATAGTATTAGCAATAATATCTACTCCAGCATTAACCCATTTCCATTCTACCCCACAAAAATTCAATATCATGCCCTAATAATTCTAATGTATATTATGAGGTGAATGATAAAATACATATAAAAATCTAAGGGCTTTACCTCCAGATAATGCTATATAGCTCTCCAACTACAGCGAATATTATGACTATATCCAGCTACCTGAGGTTTTTACAGCCCTGTAACCAGGAATCAGGAGACACCACTGTTAAAAGCCATTGAGCTGATAAGGTAATGATCTTTGCATTTCAGCCCTACTGTATCATTAAGCCAAAGCCGGAGATTAACACAATACTATTAAAAGTGAATTTCCCCCATTTAATGCTGCCACGTTTTTTAGATTGGAAATTCTGTACTGAATAATTTCTTAATATATCTTTACAGCCGTGTGAGCTGCAGGCCACCAGAATCTTATTTAAAGGGATTGTTTAGGAGTTAAAAGAATCTGGCACCAGCATATGTTGTACGATAAAACATCAATATTTACAGAGCGTTGATGTCCCATAGTTCTCTGTTTTTAGTTTTTTTTCTACGCGGCAGCAGTAAATATTGACACATAATAAGACACCATCACGGCTGTCACGTAAAAGAAGACAGACGGGGAACCATAGAAACATAGTGGATTATCACCTGGGCCATCTAGTCTGTCCTTATGTTATTTTCTTTTTCTTAGGATTGGTATATGTTTATCCCATACAAGTTAAAGGGAACCTGTCACCCCCTGTGCCGGGGCAGAGCCCGGCCAACCCCCCGTAGAGACCCTTATACTAACCCCGTCCCGCTCCTGGAGCTGCTCCCGTTGCCGAGATATCGCTGTCGGAAGCCCAGCGCGCGTTAATCAGAGATGAGTCCGGCGCTCATAGAGAATGACGGCTCCATTCATTCTCTATGAGCTTCGGACTTATCTTTGATGAGCGCGCTGGGCTTCGGACGGCGATATCTCGGCAACGAGAGCAGGTACACTTCGTACACGGGGTAAGTATAAGGGTCTCCACGGGGGGGAGGGGGGCGGCCGGGCTCTGCCCCGGCACAGGGGGGGGGACAGGCCCTCTTTAACATTCACTTACTGTGGATTTACCTACCACAACTTCTAGAAGTTTGTTCCATGCATCTACTACTCTTGCAGTAAAATACTATTTTCTCATTTTGCTTTTGATTTTCACATCAACAAACGTCAGTTTGTGCCTCCCTTGTTCTCATGTTTAGTTTCTTTTTAATAAATGGGTTTTCTGAATCATTCTGCTTGCTCTCACGGAAACATGGCTACAAGAGTAGAGCATAGCCTCACCCGCCGCTCCGACCTATGGTGACTTATATCTTTCCCATACCTGATCTGAGAACAAGCATGGTGGTAGAGTGGATGTACTTCTCTCCCCAGATCTCTCTTTCTAGGCCATCAGGTTATTCCCACTGTACCCTCCCTATCATCATCTTCTTTTGAGTTTCACGCCATCCGTCTCTTCCATTCATTTTCTCAAGAGTCGCAGTCAGTTCCTTGATCACTTCTCTACCTGACATCCTTACTTTCTATCTTCTGATATTCCTGCTCTCCTCATCGACGATTTTTATTTTGGGGGGATGGTTGCACTATGGGCTCCTCTAAGGGTGGGGGAGGAGATAGGGCTGAGCTGGGGCCTGGTAGCTGAAAGCACAAGAAGGGCCCTGTTATTTTTTACATGTAATGTCTACATATACTGTGCCCTCTGCTGGACCCTTCAGGTATAGACCGGGTCGTGATGTCACTTTCTTTTTTTTTTTTTTAAGAGAAATTGATCTACTGATCTACTAAACTGAGGGAAATAGCACCATATGTGCTTTTCCCATAATTAGTGTATATTTGCTGTATGTCTTCATCCTATGTGCCTTTCCTAGCTGTTAGTTTTGAAATCCTCTCGGAGCACTGGCGGCGTGGCTACCGCCCCAAGCATCGACTAGGCCCGCCCCCAGCAGGCCTGCTCCATTGATAATCATTAAAATGGATGGACTGGGGCTGTAGCCCTGCCTCATGTGGCAATCTGCCCACTCCTCAATGATTATCAATGGAGTTAGTTGGCCAGCAGTGGCCCTGGTAGGTGCTTGGCAGCCCTGTGCCCACTAGGTAGCTATCAGCAGGTTAGACAGATAAGATTATGTTCACGTGTACCTTATCGCAGCGGATTGCACGAGTTTCTTGCAGTCAAATCCACTGCAATATGGATTACTATTAAAGTCTATGGCACTTCTCGCAGCTGGTTTGCGCAGATAAAAGCGCAGTGATTGGCTGAACAGGCCGTCACTGAGCGGGAGACCTGGAGATGGCGCTGGAGGGCATGAAGGAAGCGCGGACAGGTAAAAATGGCTGCTTTACTATTTTTTTACCATACCAGGAAACTATTTGTTACGTTTTACAAGACTATGAACTCCATTCTCGCAGTGGATGCAGAAAATTGCAAATCCACTGCAAATATGGAGTGCCATAGACTTTAATGGTAATCAATATCACATTGGACTTCACTGCTAAACTCACAATGCAAAATCTGCTGAAATACGGTACGTGTAGATGTCCCCTAAACCTGGCAATGGACGGCCGCTGCAATGATGTTCTCCATGTGGGTTTTCCCAGTGTTGTTTGGTTTCTCCCCATTCTAGATAGATGGGGGTTATGCAGCCTCGGTAACTTATTTTAGTAGGAAAAATAATCCTTTGCTTCCATATGGCCAAATCTGTGAATTCTTTGTGAGTCTGTATTTATACACCAACTCATCTCCTTCCCTTCCTATAGACAGGACGAGCCTGATAGATCTACTGTATACTACAGCTTCACCATCTGGGCTGTCTCCAGAATTAATCTATATATTGATTCCTATGATAGAACGACATTAGGGCTTTTTTTTATTCACCTATAAGAGTAACACCATCCCCATTTGTCAATCATCATGGTGGAAGTCAAGCTCCACAGTTTAGTCATGTTATAATTACTTACACTAGCCACAAGATGGCCATGTTGACCAGGCAATAAGAGAAGTATAAATCACAGCAAATAAAAGGCTTCATATTCTTCAGGCACCAATATTAGGGATGTTGGAGGATATATCTACAGCATACAGAGGACATACAGTTTTCCACTAAAATACGTTTTTTTTTTTAAATTTAAGTATATATATATATATATATATATATATATATATATATATATATATATATATATATATATACACACTACTGTTCAAAAGTTTGGGGGTCACATTGAAATGTCCTTATTTTTGAAGGCAAAGCACTGTACTTTTCAATGAAGATAACTTTAAACTAGTCCTAACTTTAAACAAATACACTCTATACATTGCTAATGTGGCAAATGACTATTCTAGCTGCAAATGTCTGGTTTTTGGTGCAATATCTACATAGGTGTATAGAGGCCCATTTCCAGCAACTATCACTCCAGTGTTCTAATGGTACAATGTGCTTGCTCATTGGCTCAGAAGGCTAATTGATGATTAGAAAACCCTTGTGCAATCATGTTCACACATCTAAAAATAGTCTAACTTGTTACAGAAGCTACAAAACTGACCTTCCTTTGAGCAGATTGTGTTTCTGGAGCATCACATTTGTGGGGTCAATTAAACGCTCAAAATGGCCAGAAAAAGAGAACTTTCATCTGAAACTCGACAGTCTATTCTTGTTCTTAGAAATGAAGGCTATTCCATGCGAGAAATTGCTAAGAAATTGAAGATTTCCTACAAAGGTGTGTACTACTCCCTTCAGAGGACAGCACAAACAGGCTCTAACCAGAGTAGAAAAAGAAGTGGGAGGCCGCATTGCACAACTAAGCAAGAAGATAAGCACATTAGAGTCTCTAGTTTGAAAAAAAAGATGCCTCACAGGTCCCCAACTGGCATCTTCATTAAATAGTACCCGCAAAACACCAGTGTCACCATCTACAGTGAAGATGCGGCTGCGGGATTTTGGGCTTCAGGGCAGAGTGGCAAAGAAAAAGCCATATCTGAGACTGGCCAATAAAAGAAAAAGATTAAGATGGGCAAAAGAACACAGACATTGGACAGAGAAAGACCGGAAAAAAGTGTTGTGGACGGATGAATCCAAGTTTGAGGTGTTTGGATCACAAAGAAGAAAGTTTGTGAGACGCAGAACAAATGAAAAGATGCTGGAAGAATGCCTGACGCCATCTGTTAAGCATGATGAAGGTAATGTGATGGTCTGGGGTTGGTGCTGGTAAGGTGGGAGATTTGCACAGGGTAAAAGGGATTCTGAATAAGGAAGGCGATCACTCTGCACCGCCATGCCATACCCAGTGGACAGCGCTTGATTGGAGCCAATTTCATCCTACAACAGGACAATGACCCTAAACACACCTCCAAATTGTGCAAGAACTATTTACAGCAGAAGCGGCAGCTGGTATTCTATCATAGGTAATGGAGTGGAGTGGAGTGATTTTCTATTCATTTCACAACATATGGGGGTGAATAAGTGTGACTTTTCATGGAAAACACAAAATTGTTTGGGTGACCCAAAACTTTTGAACGGTAGTGTGTATATATATATATATATATATATATATATATATATATATATATATATATATATAATTATTATTTTATGACATGATATTCAATGCATACTGTATAATTAGGTGATATTATATCAACTGACAATGTAAAGATGGCAGATGATTTTTCTTTGAAGCACAGGGTGCTGTGTCCCATGGAAGGGCCAAGGAACAATGCTGATTACTGGAATACAAACCTTAGAGTGTATCTGTCACACTTCAAAAGTTTTTATCTGCCAGGGACAAGAATGATGGCAAGAATGAACAGGAACACGACTTAGCGCTTCTATCCCTACTTTCTGCATGTATGACATGAGCCAGCCCCATGGACTTACATTAGGAGTCTGTCATAGTCACGTGCATTAAACGCTTGGAAGAGAATGTTTTTGGTTTGCAACATTACCGGTTCAATCTAGTGATCAATGGGGCTTTAAAAAAAAAAAAAAAAAGAGGTAATTATTCAGTTTGGTGCACTCTGGGCGGGACTACAGTCTTTAGAGCACCAATCCACCCACCTGCTGCCTTCTCATGAATATAGAATGCAGCTGGAATGCCTCCTCCCTACCCCCCAATCCTTATCCCTGCTTGAGTCACAGATGAATGGAAGATGTGCCCTAAGCAGGAATCATAGTTACTTTTGTTAAAATAAAAATAAAAAAACAGCACCATGTACTGTTCACTTCAGTATATTTGAGCTGCAATACCGCACACAAACTGAGGACAAGGGTGGTGCTGTTTCTGGAAAAAAAAAATCCTTTAAAACCATGGATATGTGTAGTGAATAATGTTGATTATCTTATGTTCAGACATAGTATCGAGACAGTAAGTGACACGCCATTTCTTGGCGCTGAAAGCTGAATAAATATTCAAGTGTAAGGATCTGAGACACTTTGACAAAGGTCAAACTGTGATGACTAGATGACTGGGTCGGAGCGTCTCCAAAAATGGCAGGTCGTCTTGGAAGTTTCCATTATGCTGCGAACAGTACCTGCCAAGACTACTCCACGATGGGATAAACCGATCAGCTGGTGACAGTGCCATGGCCACCTAAGCTCATTGCTGCATTGGGAGAAGGTTAGCTGGTCTGGTCTGATGTCATGGAAGAGCGACTTTGTCAGAAATGTCATAAAAAGCTTGTTGTATATGGGGCCACATAGTAGCCATGAACAAGTCACATCCATGGTGGTCTCACCTCGCAACTTACTAAGTTTCGAAAGATTCACTTCTAAAGTCTTGCTGTTGTATAACACTGGGCACCTTCAGTGGTCCTGTGCATTTTGCACCTACACAATCAATATAAATTATATTTAGAGATTAGCGAGCATGCTCTATCAAGTATAGTATTTGCTTGCGTATTGGGCTACTCAGAAGTATTCCATACTCCAGCGAGTACTGTGAGCTGCTAAGGTGCTCGTAAACAATAAAGTTGTTGAAAGACTGCTGAGAACAATGCATTTCCATAGCCTTAAAGTGTACCTGTCACAATCCGCCTTTTGGTATCAGCGCCGGGATCCTTTGCTAATCTGGAAGGTGGGGTCTCCACAGATACAGAGACCCAATCAAGCGATACAGATAACCACATGTGGGTGGGGGGCGGAAAGTGGGCACAGTACACTTACCACTCTGGTCTTCTACTTGTTTTCACTGCTCAGCCAATCAGATGCTGAGGTGGTGTCCTGCTACAGCCGCTGACAATAGTGAAGACAGATATAAGACTGAAAAAATAAGTATACTTTCCCCACTCCCCTCCCCACCAACAGAGCACAGTCTGGAATTCAGGGGGTTTACTTAAAGGGAATCTGTCACTACTTTTATTCTGCCTTAAATGAGGGCGGCATAAACTAGTGGCAGAAATGCTGAACAGTATATTACTTACATCATTCTGTACAGCCATTCTCCTAATATGCAGGAGAATAGGATTCTTGCCACACCCCTCCCCCTGCCCTCCAGCTGCTGATTGAAGGTTGACTGCCTATACACAGCATGGATAGATAACTGCCAATCGGCAGCTGGTGGGCGGAGTTTTCTGCTTCTCATGAATATCCAGGACTACTGAGCTCACGCACATAATAGAGAGAACTACTTATTGTCTATATTATTAAGGGGGATATCTCTGGATCAGCTGCACAGAACAATGTAAGTGATACATCATTCTGCTCAGCTTCTCTGTTACTAGATTATGCTACTCTGAGATAGAACATCATAAACCTACTGACAGAGTCTCTTTAACCGTCGCTTTCAGATTAACCAGGTACCCTCCTCTCTGCTGAGTGGGGGGTACCTAGTTAAATACTCGAGTCTCCCATTGTCTTCAATGGGGCTCGAACACTCGATCATGGAAAAATACTTAAACTACTAATAAGAACTATTTAAGTATTATGATGCTTGCTACTGTCTAATTATAATGTTATATCTACCATAGGACCATAGGCAGCATCATTCCTGGCTACAGATAGTCCTGCCAGTTACTGCAGTGAATAGTCAGAAGCCAATTGAATGTATCGTTATCTACATTACCCTAAATGAATAGTTCACTTACTTAAGTGAGATTAGCGCTGTCCGCTGGAGAAGAGAAACATCTACGGGTAAAATTCCACATGGGATTTGTGCACAGTCCATTAGGTGTCAGTAGAACCGCGCGCGTGCGAAGCCTCGGTCTCATAGAGTCTACGGAAAGTTGTTTTATTTATGTATTTCATTATTTGTAATACATAAGTAATAAAATCACTAGGCCATTTTAACAAATTATATAGAATTTGCATAAAATCCAGAAATAATCGGAAATTTAATGCCGTGTCTTGAAAGTTTAATCTCTCCTTTATTGTTTTGTTTTGTCTATTTACGAATATTTATGTTAATTCTCTCACTACTTGACTTACAAATATCAGCAAGGTTTATAGCTAATTATTTCTTCTCTGTTTGTAAACCTTGAATTACTCGGTAAATATTAACCTTCCATTACATTTAGACTATTTACTTGAACGGACCCGAGTGATGAGATGCAAATGAATGCAGCAAGTATGCGCGCCAGCCGGAGCGGTAGGTATGACTGCGCAATATTTAGTCAATTAGCATATTACCATCTACATGTATGTTATCATCAAGGGAGGGATTTATGTCAAGCATATTTGCATGAAGGTTTGCAACTTTTTGTATTTTTTGGGCCACACTTGCCACTTTCTGGGAAGGGGTTATTACTGACTGCAGGGCCGGTGTAAGCACAGGGCTTTCCTGGGCAAGTGTCAGGGCACACAGCGCCTCTAGGGGCCCAGAGAAGGAGAGGGGCCCGGTGTTTTGATGTTCAGCGTGCTCACTGTAGTGCAGAGTGAGCGCTGGACACCAGAAGACACCGGAGGCGGAGAAGGACCTGCACAGAGAGAGAAAAGGGTGAAGGACCTAATCACATGACCCAAAGGTCCTTAACCTTACAGTGTGGAGAGCAGCCAGACAGAGAGGAAGAGGGAGAAGAGTTGTAAGTACTGTGTGTCAGTGTCTATGTCAGTTTGTGTCATGCAGTGTCAGTCAGTTTCAGTCAATCAGTGTCTGTGTCAGTAAGGTGTGTTTGTGTATGTTAGAGGTGATTGTGTACAGTGTGTGGATGATGGGTGCTTAGAGGATGGATGAGGCTCTGTTACCCAAGGGTCTTCAAAAATCTGGAGTCGGCCCTGACTGTATGCACTGTAAAATTATTGTAAATTATAGGTAAAACCTGCAATAGCTCATAATATGAGGCACACAGACATGTTCAGATGTACAAAATGTATTCAGAGACCTGCTGTGGTTAGTTTGGTCCATCTTGCATCGGCAGTTCAGAAAAGAAAAATTCAAATTAATAATATGCCCAATAGATCGTTTAAAGATTTTGAAGCAGCGATTTGGTTTTTATACGATCAGCATTTAGACGAATAAATAGTAAGACAAATCGTTAGAAAATTTGTAAGAAAAATCGTTATTGCGATTGTTTTAAGATCGCTTAAGCCCATCTCACACATAGGGTAAATTGGTAAAAGACTGTTTATACAAAGAGATCCGCAAATTTTTAGCAAACGACCAACGACTATTTGAGAACATGTCGAAAGATCAAAATGAATGATTTCTCACTCGTCGCTTGATCGTTTGCTGTGTTTGCACGAGTCGATTATCGCTCAAATGCGATCGTTATGGTGAAAATTTGAGCGATAATCGTTCCGTGTAAACACAGCAAACGATCAAGCGACGAGCGAGAAATCCTTCATTTTGATCTTTCAACATCTCATCGTTTGTCGCTAGCTAAAAATTCCCTTGGTGTAAACAGTCTTTCAAAGATTTCCCCTATGTGTGAGATGGGCTTAAGCGATCTTAAAAACAATCGCAGTAATGTTTTTTCTTACGCACTTTTTAGCAATTTTTCTAAAAATGTATTTGTCTAAACGCTGACCGTTATAAAAACCAAATCATTAAACGATCGATTTGGTGAATTATTGCTCCGTGTAAACGCAGCATAAGGTGTGAGCATTAGTGCTGAGCGATAGTCGATCGAATAGTGAGATATTCGACTATTCAATATTCGTACGAATATCCTGTGAATATTCGATAAGCGTTCAAATCCCCCAGCTCCCGGTTTTTACCTCCAAGTGGTCGAATAGATGTTTTTCAATAATCGAATACTTGTTCCCATAGACTTTAATTTTAATGGGATCAAATATTCGATTGAATATTCGAATATTTGCGGGATATCCGTATGAATATCGAATATTCGAAAATCTCACTATTCACTCATCCCTAGTGAGCATTCAGCTTTTTGCCTTGTGATGAATGAAGCCAAATAATGAGCAGACAGGAATAAATGCAGCAGGTGCTGTAACCTCACTGATGAAACTGGCAGGAATGCTGTGGGAGGGCATTATAGGAAAGCAATGCATTATGGGAATTGTAGTTGTGAGTAACGGCTCAACCAGGAAGTACAGAACTAAAGCCCTCCAAATAAATGAATTTTAATGGTTTCAAAACTGGGGCAGATAGGTACAGTAAGCAAAATATGTATTTTTTACTTGATGTAGGAGTACCTCTCTAAGGAAGGTTGGTTGGGGGCAGTTCTCATCTTTTTCTCTGATTTTTATTTGACACCTCCCAGACTGTGATTATGTATGTGTATAATTATTTTGCACATTGTAATGACTGTAAATGATTTGGTAGGAAGGATGTGAATTTGTACAGTCACTGTATCATCCTATATGGAGCAGCATTACCGTCACCATCATTATATCTATACAGCCTCCTACTTGTTGTTCTGGAGAATAATGAACGCTGAGCATCAACTGGAAAAGACATTATTAGTGGGATGATCAAATAACTTTTTTATGCATATTAAATGGAGACTTCATTGCTTTTCTATCAGTATAATAGCACAGAGGGTACGAGTACTTAGCAATGTATCGCAACACATCTACCAACATCTGAGAGTTGGCTCTTGTGACTATATTTCCAAGAACCTTCCCAAAAGAAATGTTATATGCAAATCTACAAAAGCGACACCCACCCTTTGTAGTTTGAAAAGCAGAACTGTTGGAATGTATGCTATATGATAAGTAAATAAAACATTTATATATATATATATATATATATATATATATATATATATATACAGTATATGAAGATAGGAAAGAGCAAAGCACTCCAGGATAAAGTGAAGGTGTAAGTTTTATTCACCCAACACGTGTGGCGATGTTTCGACTCTGCTCAACCAGTTACAAAGTGGTAAATGATTGATATTTATATCGGAAGCTCCGCCCACCGGCCATGCCTCCTAATTAGTGACATCAAACAATATACATATGTAAACAAAGTGTAAAACAACTCATTGCATTGTCATAATAATGTGAATCCGGTAAGTATACACAGTGTACATGAAAATTTCTTTGCTCAAGAGGTGTGAGAGCTATTTTGCATATCCTTTCTTCCCAGAATTCTCAGTGGAGCAGCAATGGTCTGTAAGTCTCCACATGTCTTTATGACGGGCTCTCCTTAAGGAGAGTAACTACCCCTTGGACCCTCGTCGATAGACTTCTCACTAGCCAGCCAACACCCTGCTCTGCACTGATGAGGGGCAAAAACCCTGAAATAGCTGTATGCAGATGGGAAATCTTTCCTTTTGGAAAAAAAAAATCCCCAGTCAATGTTCTAAGGCTTCTTGACTGAGACTTGACTTGAAGGGACATCTCGTTGCTCAAGAGGTGTGAGAGCTATTTTGCATATCCTTTCTTTCGGAGATTGAAATTACTTGTTGACGATATCATTGATGAACAATTACATGATTTTCATTTACCTGACCACCCAATTACACCGACACTGTATTGTCTGCCCAAGATCCACAAATCTTTAGTGGATCCACCAGGGAAACCTATAGTGTCTGATTGGGATTCAATATTCCGCCCAGCAGCCATCTTTGTTGACAGGGTGTTGACACAGTATGCAGTTAACACCAGGTCCTACATACGAGATACGGCTGATTTCCTGGGAAAAATCTGACAAATTACTATCACACCAGACTGTATCTTGGCATCTTCTGACGTGACCAGTCTTTACACCTGTATCGACCATGAGAGAGGACTACAGAGTGCGAAGATGGTGTTGCAGCAATCTGATTACACAGGAGAGGGAAGAGAGTTTGTGATTAATTTGTTGGAGATACTATTGACTTGCAACTACTTTGTTTTTCAGGACAGGTTTTTTATCCAGGTGAAAGGTACGGCCATGGGGTCGAATATGGCACCGACCTATGCCAATATCGTCATGGCCGACCTGGAGGAGACCCTTGTCTATGTGTCCCACCACCAGAGCAACCAGAGGTTGAGATACATAGATGACATTTTTTTGATTTGGACTGGCACTCAGGGTGAGTTAGGGGAGTTTTTTGAGTACATGAATTACATTGACGCTGACATTAAATTTACTATGACTAGCTCCACCACTGGTGTAGTTTTTAGATAGATGGGTTTATGTCAAGGACGGCGTTCTAGCGACTGACATTTATTTAAAACCTACGGACAGAAACAACTTGCTTAGGTTTGACAGTTTACACCCCAGGAGAATGGTTGAGTCCTTACCCAGGAGCCAACTTTTGAGAGTATGCAAGATCGTTGATGCGACAACGAGAATTGACTCTAGGTGGGAAGAAATGGGCAAAAGGTTTGTCAGAAGAGGGTACCCCAAAAAACTTGTCAAAAAGGGTATTTTGCAGGTTAAGCAGGAGGGACAGAGTACAGACGCTAGGAAAAAACTGACTCCGGACTGTATCCTCTTTATCTCTACATTTAATGAACAAAGTCAGAACATAGCCAAAATTGTCCAGAAACATTGGAGAATAATAGCCAATTTTCATAAAGATGTTACAATCTTGAGATCTCCTCCCCTTTTTTCTTATAGAAGATTAACAAGGCTTAGGGATAAACTGGTACGTGCTGATTGCCAAAGGGATAAACTGGACTTACCGCCTTCTATAAAACTGGACAGCTATCCATGTTTAGGCTATGTTCACACTACATAAAAGTACGGCCTTTGTTGCCATCGGCAACAACGGCCATACTTTTTGCGGAGCGCAACATAACCTTATCTGGTATGGGATCCCGGCCGGAGCGTATACACATCGTATACGCTCCGGCCAGGATCCCATACGGGGCCGCAAATAACTGAAATGTCGGTTTTCTGCGGCCGCTCGATTCACTGTGCGCTATGGAAAGCTCTGATGTGGGCTCGTGCTGATGCACCCGTATCAGAGCTCTGCGGCCAGATGGATAATCTGGTCAGTACTTAAGTACCGGCCGAGATGATCCGCTAGAGACCGGACGTTCTGTGACCCGCCCGGGGTCACGGAACGGCCGGTCTCTTACGCAGTGTGAACATAGCCTTAGGGTGTGAAAGTTGCAATCCTATGTTTAAGGGTGATGTTTTTGTCCATCCTAACACCAATCGCAGTTACAAGCTCAGGTATTATTATACGACTTGCAAATCGGACCATGTAATTTATGTCCTACAATGTCCCTGTCCCTTAATATATGTAGGTGAGACCACTAAGGAGTGTCGCATACGTTTGAATAACCATAAATATTCAATACGCAAAGAACGTGTGGACCTTCCTGTGGCGAGACACTTCTTGGAAGCAGGTCATACATTACAACAATTACGTTTTACGATCATAGACCATATATCAGCGCCCCGCAGGGGTGGCAGCAGACAGAAAATGTTGAAACGTAGAGAAGCCCAATGGATTACCCATCTGAATGCCCTACAACCACATGGTTTGAATGTGGATTTTTCTCTTAAAGCCTTTTTATAATATTTTCAGTAGACCTTGATAACGCTCCTGTCATTGTAAAAGGAACAAGTACGATGTATTATATCTAGAGATGAGCAAATCGGGTTTGAGTCGATCCCAACCCGAACGTTTGGCATTTGATTAGCGGTGGCTGCTGAACTTGGATAAAGCCCTAAGG
Source organism: Dendropsophus ebraccatus (assembly GCF_027789765.1). NCBI lineage: Eukaryota > Metazoa > Chordata > Amphibia > Anura > Hylidae > Dendropsophus > Dendropsophus ebraccatus. Next base: position 22,638,025 of record NC_091457.1, on the reverse strand, counting down.
CTATTTGGAAAACATGGATATAGTCATTGGCTGTATCCATGTTTTCCAGACAACCTTAGAGCTTTATCCAAGTTCAGCAGCCACCGCTAATCAAATGCCAAACGTTCGGGTTCGGATGGACTCAAACCCGAACCCGGTTCGCTCATCTCTAATTATATATTCTTTGTTTATATTTATCACTAATCTTGCACTTATTAAATCCATTAATATTCTTCCTATTAACAATTTTTTTCTTTGCTTTTTAGATGGAATGAGGATCTACACTCACCTGACCCATCGAGCCTATATTCACTTTATTTTTTTCGTGGTTCCTGGGGATTGCCTTTTGCAATATATCTTGTTGCCTGAGAGGCAGGACAGGTCCGTCCACTCGGAGCTGCCACTGATATGCATTCGAGCAGAAGAAGGTACACAGTCTGGTCAATCTGCACCCGCCAGTGTGAAGCTATCACCGGAGCAAATTTTCTATGGGTTGTGGGCAATGGAAAGTAGTTTACCCACTCCAAAATGGCGCCCGACAACTTCAAACTAGTACATGCGCGTGCACACTGCAGATCACATGATTGGAACGGAGTTATGGGCAACAGAGAGTTCTTTCCTTACTCCAAGATGGCGCCAGACAACTCCAAGAATATCTATAAACATGCGCGAGTGCCACTATGTGGCTAGACCCCTACAGGAAGTCACTGACACACCATGTGACCAGAACATTTCCGGACTTGCGTGGACTGTTTTTATACCTGCGGTGTGTCGCGTGGCAATCCCGAAGTCAGATTAGCTAAGAAGATGGGTTGGTGAGTGATGTCCTCTTCCATATGACCTTTTCAGAGCTGGAATAAGCTTTTGTATGTTTAAAAACTGGACTTTATTTATACACACGATATTCACAGTATATAATATGGAGTTTTTATCATGTACTCTGTGTATACTTACCTGATTCACATTATTATGACAATGCGATAAGTTGTTTTACACTTTGTTTACATATGTGTATTGTTTGATGTCACTAATTGGGAGGCATGGCCGGTGGGCGGAGCTTCCGATATAAATATCACTCACTAAGCACTTTGTAACTGTTTGAGAAAGACTCTAGAGTTGAAACATCGCCACATGTGTTGGGTGAATATATATATATATATTCTTTCAAACTGGTGCCAGAGATTTGTACTTTACTTCTATTAAAAAAAAGTCTTCCAGTACTTATCAGCTGCTGTATGTCCTGCAGGAAGTGGTGTATTCTTTCCAGTCTGACACAGTGCTCTCTACTGCCACCTTTGTCCATGTCAGGAACTGTCCAGAGCAGTAGTAAATCCTCATAGAAAACCTCTCCTGCTCTGGAAAGTTCCTGACATGGACAGAGGTGGCAGTAGAGAGCACTGTGTCAGACTGGAAAGAATACACCCCTTCCTGCAGGACATACAGCAGTAAGAAGTAATTTAAAAATCTGTATAAGTTCCTGACATCAGTTAATTTTAAAACATTTATTGCAGTACCACTTTAAGACAAAGTTACAGTTAGGACAATGGGTAGAGAGATAGTAGCTGGCGGCTTGTTTAACCCCTTCAAGACAGAGCCCTTTAATGCACAAAAGTCCAGGTCAGATTAATGCAATGTACCTCTCCGCCTTCTAAGAGCCATAGAGCTTTTATTTTTCCACCCATAGGGCTGGCTGGGGAGTCCTATTTTGCGCCATGATCTTTAGTTTTTATTAATATCATATTGGTGTAACAGAAAAATTTATTGCTTTTTATTATTTTTTTTGTGATATATAATTTAATAAAATCAGCAATCCTGGTGCGTTTTTTTTTTTTACATTTACGCCATTCACCGCGCGGGAACAATAATGTTATATTGTAATACATCGGACAATTCTGCACGCTACAATATGTTTATTTATTTGTTTATATTTTTATATTTATAATGGGCTTTTAAACTTTTTTTGGGGGGGGGGGGGGTTATAAGGGTTTTTTAAATACTTTCATAAAACTTTTTTATTCCATTTTTTTTTTACACTTTTATTTACTGTAAAATATGCAATCATTAGATTGCATATACTAATCTATTCTATGCCATAGCATAACATAGATCAGTGTTATCGGCGATGTTTAGAGCCTGCCTGAGAGCCGATTCTATACATAGATCGCCGAACCAACAGGTAAGGAGCTCACCCCCGCCTGTTGGCACATGCGATCGGGACCCCTGCAGGGGTCCCGATCACTCAGTGACAGATGCTTGATCTGTCACTGAGCACCTTAAACGCGGTGATCGCTGTAGATCACGGCGTTTAAGGGGTTAATGAGAATCAGCTGCGGGATCGCAGATGACTCTCATTACCTCCGGCCCCGGACACTGATGTGAGCGGGATCGCTCCCACTGCAGCGCTCCCGCTCACATCAGCAAGCCTCGTCAGTACAGAAACGTATATATATACATTGCTACTACACAGGGTATGTGCAGTAGGAACTGACGGGAAGGGTTTAAATACACACTGCATTACATGCTTTTTTCTATTTTCCCATATGGCGATAGATGTCTACCATATTTATACACACACATAGGTATCAGAAGAAGCTATGTCTTTTTACAAGTTGTCCAACAACTTTTTCAACTGGAAAGTAAAGAACTAATGGATTTTTTCATTTCCGGGTCATCTGATAGCATTTTTTTTAAATTTTAAAGTAGTAACAAAAGTGGTGTCAAAACAAGTTCTTGGACAAAAAACCTTCATGCTGCTTTTTCACAACAATCAGTGTACCACAAAACAAACTTTACGCAGATTAGATGCAGAATGCTCTCTAACACTATCTTGCCACCTGCTACCTGTATCTCTGAAATGGCTGCTGATTCCATGTGCATAGAGTTTTATAGCGGCTCTGACATCATCCTCATAGTGCCTCCTGATTAGCTGGGAGAGCTGTTTGCAAGGCATTATGGGCTATCCTGAGGTCATGTGAGCCTTCCTCCTTCCCCTTTCTGGCTGATGCTATTTTAGCAGGTTTGGCAAATCAAATGTTCTCTACATTTGTCATCTATATATAGTTTTTTAATTATTATTATTTTATTTATTTTTTTTACTTATTTTATTTTTTTTGACTGATGTATGCAGGCATCACTAACCCAAGTTAAGAGTCTATATGCCTGTGAGCAATGTGATAGCAGACGCACGCCTTCTGGGCTATGCTAATCATTTGGATATTGTAATGGCTGTGATAAATGATGAAAACCTCTATGCAGAGTTTTGTGGTGCAGAGAAGAAACGTTTCTGCAGATCCAGATAAGTACTTTATGGCCAAATAGATATTTTCATTATGAACTTGCCAGTGGGGGCAATTACATTTCCTATATTTGCTTTGAAACTTGACAAATTCCTTTTCTTTTCTTTTCCCATCAAAAAAAAAAAAAAAAAAATTCTACAAATTGTTTTTGCCTTCTCTTTCTCATTTCTTTTATAATAATGTTGTCCGCGCAGCATAGAGTCTACAATTGTATTGTCAAAACTATTGATCTTTTTTTCCCCTTATTTCTTCAGAACTCAAGAGACTCTGATGTCATCCTTAACCAGGGAGATATAATTGTTGATCGATACCCCGTATGATGAATTTTCAGAAGTTTCATAGAAAATCCTATAAGTTAAAATGTAATTTTCGCAGCAATCTTGAGCGGACTGAAAAGCTGCTTAATTACATCCTGAACGATCTTTATCAAAAAGGCAATCTGATGGATAAAGCCAAAATTATGAGACGAGGGCTGAGAAATTGAACTGGTGTTTGTCTACTTCATAGAAAAAGAAATTGTCCCGGAGATGTTAGTTTATTAAGGAAGTACTTCATTTTGTTACTTCTTTTGGTTTCGGAATCACATCCCATTACTGCCAACAGCCACATCCAGTTGCTAAGCAACCAGACTCATCTTCCTCTTGGCTCTCACCCGTCACTTCAGCCCTGCTGGTTCAGGCTGCAACTGTCACGACTCAGGTCACAGAGGGATGTAGGAGAGATATGGACAGTGGACCGTAAGCTCGACCCCACCCACTTTCCCTGCCTACTTGCCACTATCTGCCCTACATGGCAGTGGGCAACTGGGCGGTGGTCAAACACAATAGTTTAGGCTGGATAAGAAGAAGCTGAACCTGAAGAAGGAACTTTGATGCACTGCATTCAGCTCAAGCCCGTAATAAGTTAACCCCTTCCTGTCAGTAATCCGTACATATACGTTCCTACTGCCCACATGATTGAGGGGCTTACTGATGTGTGCGCAACCACTGCAGTGAGAGCGATCCCGCACACATCAGTGTCTCCAGGGCCGGAGGTAATAAGAGGCAGCTGCGATCCCGCAGCTGCGTCTCATTAACCCCTTAAACACCACAATCTATAGCGATTGCGGTGTTTAAGAACAAGCGTCTGTCACTGAGTGATTAGGACCCCTGCAGCCGTGCTTTCAGGCAGGCTCTATGCATAAATTGCCGATAACACCCTCTTGCCCATTATTAAATTAAAAATATGAAAAATAAATAAACATAGTACATATCGTAGTGTGCGGAATTGTCTGATCTATTAAAATATAACATTATTGTTCCCGCATGGTAAACAGCGTAAACGGAAGAAAAAAAACACACCCGGTTTGCTAATTTTATTAAATTATATATCAGGAAAAAAAATTAAAAAAAGTGATCAAAAGTTTTCTGTTACACTAATATGATATTAATAAAAACTAGAGATCATGGCGCAAAAAATGACACCTCAATCAGCCTTGTAGGTGGAAAAATCCTTAGACGGTGAGGAGGAACATCAAAGGGCTCTGTCTTGAAGGAGATAACTGTTGCAAGAGTTGGAAAAGAGTTGGAGTCCTTGGAAAACTTTTAACCCTCTTGGCTTGCCAATTTTCCCTGTATAGATTAGGAACAGATTTGTGGACTGAGGGTATTCTTGGAGGAAATCGCCTAAACTCCACATGAGGCTATGATCACTGTGCACAAAACCCATATGTGTCTTTAAAGGGAATCTGTCACACGGTGTGCAGGGGCAGAGCCCGCCCGACCCCTCGTGGAGCCCTGGATACTTACTATTTCCTGGAATTCCCACTCCTGGACCCGGATCCGGGACGGAGATATCACCGTAGGAAGCTGAGCGCGTGCTGTATGCTTATTATCAGAGATAAGTCCAACATCAATAGAAAATGACTGGAGCCGTCCTTTTCTATGAATGTCGCGTTCATCTCTGGTAAGCCGTGCGCACGGCTTCCGACAGCGATATCTCCTTCCCGGGACCGGGTCCAGGAGCGGGGCTTCCAAGAAAGAATAAGTATCCAGGGCTCAATGGGGGCTGGGTGGGCTCTGCCCTGGCACACCCCAAGAACAGGTTCCCTTTAAAGCTTGGTGTAAGAGACATAGGTGTTCTAACCCCCTTGGTCAAGCCAAGACTAATTGGGGAGTTCAAGCTTTCTAAGGTGTACTTAGCTTTGCAGTGATTGGTTCTAACCTGGAAGCTAGGAGACGGGTACCAGGGCACTGCAAAATTTTGCATAAAACTAAACTAAAGAAGATAAAATCAGTAGGTATTCGATCGAATATTGCGGTATTCAAAAGATTCGAATTCAATAGAGTAGTGAGGCGTATACACAGGAAACATTTGAAAGCCCTCCCATCGCAGTTGGCACATTTTTTAATCCAATCACCATGCAGGGAGGCCGTGAGGGACCCTGGGAGTACACACACAGCGCAAAAACGGCGTCTACCCTCATTGGATGGCTGAACCACATGACCTCCAATCTTAAATACTTGGCTTCCGCCTCTCGACCGCAGATGAGCTTTCAACCTAGCCAGGGAAAGATCTTGGAGCAGAGAGAGTTTGGTTTTAGTAGCGTTTTCGTTAGGCAGGATTACTACAGAGCCCAAAAGTCCTTTTCAGGGCTAAGATCAAGAGAAAAAGTCATCTCTGAATTAAAAGCACTTCTCAGTGCTAAGAAATAGATGATATAACAGCATCAGCATCAGCAGGTGTATTCATTCCAGTACCCTGTGTGTACAAGTGACTTATAGTGTCCCTGTTTAACACCACTAAGGGCACTTGATATATACTGTTTCAGAAGCCCAGTAAAAGGCACGTGATACATACTGTTCCAATAGCCCAGAAAAAGGCACGTCATACATACTGTTCCAGTAACGTTCGTACAACATTACACGTGATACGCGCGAATAACATGATGCTCTGTGGACGCACATTGGAATCATGTATGTAACACTACGCAAGAAATACGAACGAAATGTGTGAACATTGCCATAAATGTTCGTAAAGCGTTCGCAAATATTTTTCCTTCGCAACTGCAGAGAGTGGCATTATACTGCGATTTTGGGGTGTTGGGTGCACACAGTAGTGGATTATAATAGGGGCGTTTTGGGCGGCAGCCCGGGGCCCTGAGCTCCTGGGGGGGCCATGACCACCTAAAAAGACTTATACTTTCAGCGGTGTACTGTCTCCTGGCTACACTTCCGCCATGATTTGCAAAAATCAACAGTTTTTTTTATGGCAATTTTGCGCAAATCAGGGCATCATGACATTATCTGTCCTGAACTATGAACGCTACGCTAGTGCTGCCATAGTTACAGTGGGGTGGGGGAGGGGGGCCAGACTTGGTGAACAGCCCGGGGCCTATTATAAAGTTAATTAGCCCCTGGGTGCACCCAGGCATGCTCTCCCTCCCCCCAGCGTCATTCCCGAGGTGTTTGCATCGTTTAGGGAGGTTTCGTGGGGGACTTGGTGACTTCCAAGTGGTCGAATTTTGATTTCCAAATTTTTTTTCCCATAAACTTTAATGGGATCGAGTACTCGTTCGAATAGTCGAATATCCGTGCCTATTCGATTCGAATTCTTGAAAGTCGAATATTTCACTACTCGTTCATCTCTAGTTCCTACATAAAAATGTGAAAACTAGCTTGGCTAGAAGTAGATTGGTATGTGCATATTGTACTCATTGGTATTAATAGTGGTTTGAATCCCCACAAGTTTTTCCCTACAATTCATGTTGAATTCAATCAAGAAGAAATCAAGAATTTTTCTTTAATGTAAAGAATAAATGTCTTTTATTTTCTTATTTTTAGGTCTCTGTTAAATGTACATAGCTGTGACGTTTGGAAGGCCGTGTTATGCTACATTATGCTTCACTTGGTCTATTGGACTCAAAAGGCTTGCCCTGAGCACATTATGGAATACATCAGTACATTGAAGTATACCCTGAGCCTATGGCCTGAATGACGTGATCTATAGATGTGGCCTAACTTTAATTAAAATAAAAAGCCCAGCAGCCTTCTCTATCCAAACAATCGATAAAACGTGTAAAAGGCCATGCGAACATTCCAAACCTTTTGTCCTTGGGTCATATGTTCTTCCATATAATTTTAGGTATATACCAGTGCTTGGGTCATGGTTTTATTATTGTTTGCCATGATGAAGAGCAGTATTCGTCTAAAACATGTTGGTGCCAGGATCACAGTCCCACCTCCTATTTTGGACCCATTGGATCCCGTAACATAGAGCGGAAATTATAACTGCACCTAAGATGCACTGGAGCCTTCTAACACAATATTTCCCTATGTTAGACGGTGATCGTGCTAAGGGAAAGGATAGATGATTAATTTACTGGATCACTGAAGCAAAAAGAAAAGTAGGAGACGTATTAGGAAAACCATGACCCTTTCATTTATACAGCATCTACCTTAAACCCTGGAAAAAGACAAATTTAATCCAATGGCCAATTAGGGAGGTAGATACTGTAAAGTGTGGCTATACTTTACTACCTCACTTTATTATTGCTTCAATATTATATAGATGGAGCACATGGCAGCAGTACAGTGGCCTGACATCTAATTACATCAGGTCTTTCTTGAAGCACAGGCGGTCAGCAATTCTACGGTGAGTAGTGATGTGTACCGTGCTATGTGTATTGCCGCCCACTCACTACAAAAAGTACGTTCCCCAGACAGATTAGAGAAACATAGCTACTTTCTTCCAAAAACAGTGCCACCCCTCTCCTCAGGTTGCATGTAGTATTACAACTCCATTTTCTTCATAGGAGCTGAGCTGCAGTACCCCGCATGAACTGTAGACACAAATGGCGCTGTTTCAGAAAGAAAGGAACTTTGTTTTTATTAGTCCTGGAGAATAGTATAGAAGGCATCAACAGAAGGGTGGAAATTTATTTAAGATGTGCACCAAACGTACGCCACGGAAGAGAGGCAGATTTACCCCTTTTCTGTGGCGTATGCCAGCTGTATCGCCCGCTTACCTGATGGGAGGGGGCGGCAAGGCGTGACCTCCTCCCGTGCTAAATTAATATCGATTTACACCCCTCAAAGGCCTAAATCATGAGATCTTCAGATCGTCCGGGGAGCCCATAGGAGATATTGGCGGTCCACTGCCGCCACTCCTATTACATGGAGCGACGGCCAGCAGACCGTCACTATTGTTCTAGTTTTTCTCAACATGTTGAAGGGAAAGGATCAGCCGACATATTGCATGGTGGCTGATCATTGCCTTTTTACAGGAGCTATTACACCAAGTGATTATTGACTGTAATGGCCAATAATCGCTTGGTGTACTAGGGCCTTAAGTCTAGTGCTCGGCTAACTTTGTTAATTCTATAGAGTTTGAAGAAAATGGGGGAGATTTATCAAACATGGTGTAAAGTGAAACTGGCTCTATTGCCCCTAGCAACCAATCAGATTCCTCCTTTCATTTTCCAAAGAGTCTGTGAGGAATGAAAGGTGGAATCTGATTGGTTGCTAGGGGCAACTGAGCCAGTCTCACTTTACACCAGTTTGATAAATCTCCCCTAATGTGCCTACTCCAAAAGGACAAGGGACACATCCTATAATGTAATCTGCCTAATTCATAGCCAGGTTCTCTATATCACCAAGTTTCTATACAGATAATACATATAGATCTCCAAATTTTCTGCTCATTACAAACAGCACCGAACGTTGTAATTGTCTGGATCAACCAGTGTAAGTAATAATCCAGCAAGATACCATTGTCACTCCACTCTAGTTCTATGGTTCAGCCTGGTCGTTCTGTGATTATGATTATTAGTAATGTTATTGAATGTAAAAACAAATGGTGTAAAAGCAATAATATAAACAGCTAATATACCGAATCTATAATATATGGGATAATACACACCTGCCAGATCTAACTGTATAAGCTGTGAGCTCCATTGTCATTTCAAAGAAGATGGTGCCGAACATGACTTCTAGAGAGTGTTTAGAGGGGTTGTCCAGGATTAGAAAAGCAGAAACATTAGGCTATGTTCACACTACGTAGGTTCCACAGAAATCACGTCCGTTGTTACAACGGCCGTGATTTTTGTGGTACTTACATAGTGCTGCAGGCTGAGGGAATCCCGGCCGGAGTTTATACACATGGTATACACTCCGGCCGCTGATCCCTTGCCGCGCCGTGAGAAACTGACATGTCAGTTTTCTGCGGCCGCTATTTACTGAATAGATGACACCGAAAATTCTGTCAGTTCACACAATGAAGCTCCGGCCGCACGCTCTATTGTGTGCAGTGGGGAGTTCTGATGCAGGCGTGCACGGATGCGTCCCATCAGAATTCAGCAGCGCTAAAGATCTTTTGGCAAGTACTGCAGTACCGGCCGGGATGATCTTTTCCGAAACCAGCCATTCCGTGACCCGGACGAGTCACAGAACGGCCGGTCTCTTACCAAATGTGAACATAGCCTTACCCTGTATTTCAATTCAGTTCCGTTCATTTAAATGGGAATGAACTGCAAAACCACGCCCAAACAGAGAACAGGGGTGGTGCTGTTTCTGCAAGAATGTGACCATGTTTTTCTGAGCATGGACAACCCCTTTAACATAAGGAGTCCACTGGAAAGTAAGATGCCAGCCATCAGGGAGGCGTTTGATTGACTGCAAGTTATTCTTCTGAAGCAGGACAATGAGCTCAAACACCCAGCCAGTGTCATTAACCCTTAAATTTTCATTTTTACTAATGACATATACTGACTAGAAGTTAAAAACTAGAAGAACTACAAAATGTGTATTGTCTACAACTGCTAGGCTCCTCCCTCTCTCCATAGACAACACATTCTCCTCTGATGTATCTGGAGGCTTGGCTGTATCTTGTATTTGAGCTCTAGCCCTGCCCCCTGAGTGAATGCATCATCTCTGACCAGCCCCTACAGCCTATGTCATCAGGGCCGGACTGGGACTAAAAATCAGCCCTGGCACTCTAACCTCAGCAGCCCACATACCATATTCTCCCAGATATATTATGGATAGCGGTGTAGAATACACGTTGCAGCGAATTCTGCTTCAATCGGCCAAGTTCCTCACTACTCCCTTAAATATGTGAACCCCGCCATCAACACATAATAATAAAGATAACATAATCTGCTGTGAATTTGATGTTTTTGTTTTAGGGGTTTGTGTTGGGGGTAGGTAGATATAAGTGACAGGACCTTTAGTCCAGTCTGAACTTTTAAAATCCTTCTTTTTATTACCAGCTGAAGTGTCACAGAGGTGGAGGCGAGCCACAGCAGCACCTCCTGTTCTGACTAATACAGGGCAGCACTGCAGCTGTAGTCATGACACTTAAGCAGGTATTTAAAAGGATTATTATAAAAGTGTAAACTGCACTAAAGCTCATGCCACTTTTATCTCCCCCACACCTGTTTTCCGGGATCTACAACTCCATACCTGGTACGGACCTCGTAGATTCCCTTTAAATGGGAAAAAACATGGCTGCTTACTTCTAGAAATAATGCCACTCTCCTCCTCAATTTGGGTGTGGTATTGCAGCTCAGTTCCATTGAAGTGAATGGAGCCAAGTTGTAATACCACACATAACCTAAGGGAAGGTGCTGTTTTTGGAAGAGTTGTATTGTCATATTGGGATCGTAAATGTATATGCAATCAAAGATATCAAAGAGCTGCTGGATATCTGTTTCATACAGTATCTATCTTTCTACCTACCTATCTCATCCTTAGGCTAGGTTCACACTGCGTTTTCAGCATCCGTTTAACGCATCCGTTTTTTTGAAAAAACGCATGAAAAACGGATTGCAAAAAACGGATTCATTTGTGTGCATCCGTTTTTCCATTGACTTCCATTATAAAAAAAAACGGATCCGTTTTTTGGGCGGACCAAAACGGACCAAAAAACGTTGCTGACCCTATTTTTCTGGACGTTAAAAAAAAACGGATCCGTTAAACGGATGCTGAAAACGCAGTGTGAACCTAGCCTTATCATCTATCTCCTATCTATCTATCTCCTATATATCTCTATCATATCTATTCATCTGTCACATAACTATCTCTAATCGATCTCTCGCATATCTATATATCAATGCAGCTACAGCAGCGATCACAAGTGTAGGGCCTCAGGGAAAAATTTGGGATATACAAAAAAAAAAAGAAATATATAATATTAACCTATATAAGACAATTTTCACGATAACACTGTATATTTCTGAAATAACAGTCACAGCTACCAAATAACACCAGTATACAGGAAGCAAATATCACAATACATGTTACCGACAAAACCCAGTATACAGAGACTAATACTACCAATGATACCAGTATACAAGGAGGAAGTATTATGACCATACATGTTACCTCCACACTGTTACTAAGCATAACCAGTAAACAAAGACCAATATTACCAATAATACCAGTATACAAGTAACAAATAATACCTCCCCACCATGATCATTACCATCATATAATGACTAATACCACCATACTGATACTGAATAAAATCCACTATATAAAGACATATTACCAATAGTAATAGCAACAAGCAGTGACCATATAATAGTAGATCCTAACTTTACCAAGGTTCTGCAGACCATATAAGTGATTATAGTGCAGTTACATTCTGTCACTCACATGAGGCGTCTTCTCTGCATGGATTGCAAGTGATGTTTTTTCTCAAGTTGTTCACTTTTACTTTTCCTCTCCGTCTGGCTCGGCTACCATGAAGTTCTCTCTGGCCATGACTTGTCTTCACAGGATCTGCCAGACAAACATTTTAGGCTCCTCACTCCAGCATCACCCACATCTATATAAAAATTCCCCAAGTGTATTGCTTCAAATTGTAACTGTGCTTCCTCTGTGTCCCTGTATAAGCAGTTAGGCTCAGTTTGTGCCTCCAAATAGTAGTCTGGCCCCTCTGCACCCCCCCCCCATATAGTATTTTAGTATCAGGCCCCCTCTGTATCCCATATAGACCTCCTCTGTGCTGTGTTCCCACATAGTAATAGGCCCCTCTTCTATAGTAGTTTGGGCCCCTGTACTCCCATATATTGAGTTCCTCCTCGCTACCCCCACATAGTATTAAACCCCCCTCTGAGCCTGCATAGGGCCCTACTGTACCCACATACAGTATAGTATGCCAATACAGTATATAGTATAGGCCCCCAGTGCAGCACACCCACATAGTAAAAGGCCAGTACATTATTACATTATACTGGCCCCTCTGTGCAGTCCCTACACGACATAGCCAGCCAGGCTCCCTTTGTACTATAGCCATATAAAATAGGCACCTCCCTGCTATGCAGCTCCCATGTAAAAAACAAAAACAAAAAGTATACTCACCTCTTCCTTCTGGCTCAGTCTCCAGCTGCCTCTTCTTCCTCCTGGCTCCGGTCCCCAGCAGAATCTTCTTCCTGCTGCCGCTTTGTGGCCGCTCTGCCCCTTTAAAATCCTTTGTACAGCAGACGTGCCGCACGCAGGCCCGTCTGCTGAACTCTACCCCTGACGGCTGACATCACTTCCGGGCAGAGGAGCAGAGGAGCCTGGAGATCAAAGAAGATGCCGCCGACGCGCTCCAGTTATTATCTACTGGAGCGCTGCGGAGGCATCTTCTTCTTTGATCTCCAGGCTCCTCTGCTGCTGGGGACTGGAGCGCGGCGGCGGCATCTTCTTTGATCTCCAGGCTCCTCTGCTCCTCTGCCCGGAAGTGACGTCAGCCGTCAGGGGTAGAGTTCAGCAGACGGGCCTGCGTGCGGCACGTCTGCTGTACAAAGGATTTTAAAGGGGCAGTGCGGCCACAAAGCGGTAGCAGGCCAGCAGCCCTTAGATAACTGCTGAGTGAACCCTGACAGAGGCAGAGTGAACAGCACGGCACTGCGCGCTGTTCACTCTGCCTCTGCAGAGGGCCGACGCAAATGTGCGGAGGGACTGGCGGCCCTCCGATCGGTAATCTTAACAGCCCAGCGGGCATTTGCCCGCTGTGGCAGATTACCAATCCGGGCCTGTATGTCATCATCTTCCTCTTATATACACAGATACATATATGTCTTTATTGTGACATTTATTTAGAGTGAGAAGTGTTTACAGCATGTTGACATGTGCTGAATGATGCTACAGGAAAAGCAGACAGGGAAGAAATGCGGCAGAAGCTGCAACCTCACTGATGCAATAGTATCTCCCAGGATATGAAATGTTCTGTAACAGTTTTGAGCGGGAAACTGGCAGAAGTGCTGGGGGAAAGGGAATAGGCAGGGTGGGAGAACTGTGATAAAGATCTGAGGGAGAACAATGTATTTGGGAATTGTAGTACTGAGCAACTTCTCAACCAGAAAGTACAGAAATGAGACCCCCAAACAAATGGATTTTTGGTCATTTCAAAACTTTGGCAGACAGGTAAGTAAGTATGCTTCTGCGGCATGTTTATTTATTCACTTATGTGATGTCGGAGGACTCTTTAATCTAGTAAATGTTGGAGGTGGAACAGGACACTAAGCCATACCCGGTAAGCTGTGTGCACAGTAATGAATAGGGCTGGTACACAGCTGGACTAGCTGGACTGTAGTATATATAATTATTGGCCTTTTTCAGTAGTAATCAAGATACATTTGTATATAAAATTGGGGTCAAGTCAAGGTCCTCGTTGCTCAGATGCTTCGCACTGGCAGCAAATTGGCTAGATATTATATGGGACTGTCAACAGTACTTGGTCATGTGTGTGATTATTTATAATCGATGAAGTATTGAGCTTCCTTCTGTTTTATTTCTAGCCAGACTTCTATTTTGAGGAAGTGGCTTTTTTTTTTTAATCGATAAAGTAACGGCCTATGAATTAGCACTTTTTCTATCTAATAAAAATGAAGGCTCTATAAATCTGCATCTCAGTTTAAATGTAATTTCTAACTCTTTTATTAAATGTGATTTGGCGGTTATCCTTCTCTTCCCTGGATGTCTTGTCTTTACTCCTTTCTTCACAGGAAGCGGAGGGTACGTGGGCTGTGGTGGAATGTATGTGATGGTTTTCACAGCTCCATCCATCCAGCTCCTTCGGACACTAGAATTAAAATGCCAACAATCGAACTGAAACATGCTTGAGTTGAAGACAAAGTGGACCAACACTATCAATGCATCAGTAGGCATATGAAGCAGTATATCATATAAAATAGCAGGGAGCTCTTCCTACCAGACAAGCAGTAAACCACAGAATCCAATGGCACAAAGAGAAGATCAGATGCACTCACCGCGTATAGTCTTCTTTATTCGATTATCATAGCATAAAAACAAGAGTTGCTAGCAGAGGAAAGGGACACCAAAAACATTAGGATGTGTGACAGCCGTTTCTGACACTCATGAGCGTTTCATCAGGCCAGCTGATGAAACGCTCATGAGCGCGAGAAATGGTTGTCACAAATCCTAATGTTGCTGTTTTTTTTTACAGTGAATGGCATACATTAGCAATACAAAAAAAAATTCAATGTTTTTTCTCTGCAACGATATCCCCTTCCCACCATTAGAATCTAGAAACGACTGTGCCACCGGCACCCCCGTGCCAGTGCCAATCCATTCATGTGAAATACCCAAAGTGATGTTCCTAATGGTACATTCACTTTAAGGCCATGTTCACACTCTGTAAAACATCGGTTGTTCTGTGACTCAGCCGGGTCAAAGAACAGCCGATGTTTGAGAAGATCATCCCGGCCGGTACTGCAATTCATCATTTCTGATGAATTGGGATGCGGGCACATTCGTGTGCGCCCGCATCCCAATTCACCAATGCACACAATAGACAGTGTGGCCGGAGCTGCATGCTCCATTGTGTGCAATGATATGTGTTCTGCGGCCGCTATTCAATGAGTAGCGGCCGCAGAAAACTGACATGTCAGTTTTTTTGTGCCGCCGCTAGCGATTCTGGCCGGAGTGTGTGCTACGTGTGAACATTGCCTAACTGTGTATACTTTGATCTCCTACCAATGTTATGGAATATCTTTGTGATATCTAGTTTACTTCTGTACACTCCGAAAATTGTGTTCTTTTACTTATGAAAAAATTCTATAAAAATTAAGATTTGAAAATAAGATTGATGTGATGCGGCCTCTATCAATGTAGTTATGTTGTCATTCTTAAGATTAGACTGTATTTATGTATGAAGTCTTTGCATTGTGCTTGATTAACAATGGAGTTATCAAAAATTGTACAAAGAAAAAGAGGAATAGTTTCCCATGGCAACCAGTCAGGTTGCTGCTTTAAAGGGAATCTGACAGATGGTTTCACATAGTGGAACAGTGGAAGTAATCACAGTACCAAGCAGAGGATAAGGTCGCAATTTTCTTTTTAGTTTTTTTTTCCTATCTAGGGAGCTGTGTGAGAGATGGTGTTTCGTGCTGTTATCTGAAGTTTTTGGCTATGTTCACACTACGTAAAATAACGGCCGTTGTTTAATATTGCCTCCTAGCATGTTTTTAATCGGGCTGAAACATGTCATTTAATTGAAACACTGCGACTAGCCGAATAAACCACTCAGTAAATTTTTTACATTAAAATCAAGTTGAATTTGGCCGAAGTAAATTTTAAGTGTGCGGCCGCATTGAAATTCACGGCCGTAGTTGTAACATTACCGGCCGCAAATAAATGACCTATTCATTTTTCACGGGTCCGTACGAACTACGGTCGCCCGGCGCCCCCCCCCCCCCTAACTGACACACATTATAAAGTTATATAACTTTGTAATGTATGTTAGTCACTTGCTTGGAGCCGTTCCGCAGTGGTGCTTTGTTTGCATAAATTACGGCTTTTTTTATAGATCCTCCTCCCTCACTCCATCTTACCCCATGTTATTGGGATTCTTGTAGGACCAGTTCTACCATGAAAAAAAGTGTAAGATCTGAAGGACAGCATTTGTCTACCTGTTGTAGCAATGAAAGGTGACTGTGTTCAGTGGTGGGAAAATATGGTGATGCCAATGCAGAGCTTTGCTGAGAACCAAGGGGGACCTATTGAGCATTGATGGTGTAGTTTGTATAGATTTAGCGCCATCTGTTGACCATTTTTTTCACTAACATTTTTAATTTATTAAATGGCAAGTACATTGTCTGTAGTGCCTGTTGTCTAATGTTTGTCTATTCTAGATCTTCTGCAATCCTGAGGTATAGTCGTGGGAGTGCAGTCCCCCACCGACAGAACATGAGGGCCAAGCTGTATAATAACCACAAGGAGAGATGCACACTGCCACATAACCCTGGCAGCTGTATCATACCCCGATTGCAGCAGGTCTCAGATATGAGATCAGTGAAGGGGACGACTCAGTTGTTGCAAAGGACTTAGAGAGGAGATCAGGGGTTTAACTACCACCATAGCAACCATATCGGCTGCTACGGGGCCCACCACATCAGAGGGCCCATCCCTACAATACACTGGGCCTTCTGAGCTTTGATCATACTACCCAGGAAGATGTCTATTATGGGGGACACTAGGTACTGGGGGGTAGAATACTAGGGGAGATGCCTATTCTGAGGCACACTAATCTACTGTGAGGGAATACCAGGGAAGATGCCTAATATATGCCATCTACTTGGCGGAGGGCTAACAAACAGGAAGGAATTACCTACATTACGATGGGGGGAAGAGGGTGGGGGCTAACCAAAAGTTTGCTATAGGGCCCAGCTCTTTCTAGCTACGCCCCTGGAGGAGGTTGTAAGAGGCAGATGAAGTATTTCAATATCAATTAAAAGACAAAACAGAGGCAGGGGGGAACATAATAAATAAGCACTACTTACCTCTCCCTGTGCCCTGAAGCACTGTATCACAGGCTCCAGGATACCCGCCAGTGTTTTCCCCCGAGTTGCGATGGGATCATGACTCGAGGGAAAAAAAAACACCCGGCTGATGGATCGCATGCTCAGACACAGGGCCGCCAACAGGGCATTACTGGCAGTACAGGTGTATGGGGCCCGGGTCTCCCACACGCTTAACTTTTATGAGAAGCCTGGTATACAGGAAGAGGGGAGAGCTCCCGCAGATGCAAGGGGCCCCTTCTACTTAACTAAAATCATTAGGCCCTCCTCCCCCCTGCACTGTCTGTGTGTGTGTGTGTGTGTGTGTGTGTGTGTGTGTGTGTGTTTGAGCCTCTGATCATATATCTGTGCAATCTGCATGTGTTTGTATCTGGGTAATCTGCATGTGTGTATCTGCATCTATGCTATGTGTCTGTGTAGAGGTATATATATATATATATATATATATATATATATATATATATATGGAATCTGCATGTGTGTGTCTGCATCTATGCTATGTGTCTGTGTATATAGGTATATATGGAATCTGCATGTGTGTATCTGCATCTATGCTATGTGTCTGTGTAGAGGTATATATATATATATATATATATATATATATATATATGGAATCTGCATGTGTGTGTCTGCATCTATGCTATGTGTCTGTGTAGAGGTATATATATGGAATCTGCATGTGGGTGTCTGCATCTATGCTGTGTGTCTGTGTATATAGGTATATATGGAATCTGCATGTGTATGTCTGTATCTATGCTATGTGTCTGTGTAGAGGTATATATATATATATATATATATATATATATATATATATATATATATGGAATCTGCATGTGTGTGTCTGCATCTATGCTATGTGTCTGTGTAGAGGTATATATATATATATATATATATATATATATATATGGAATCTGCATGTGTGTGTCTGCATCTATGCTATGTGTCTGTGTAGAGGTATTTATATATATATGGAATCTGCATGTGTTTGTATCTGTGTAATTTCTCTATGTTGGTATATTTGTGTATCTTGTAATGTGCCTATATGTGTGTATACATGTATTGTGGATCTATATGTATCTGTGTGAGTGTGTGTGCATACATGTATGTATCTGCCTATTTGTACAGTATGGGTTTGTGCATCTATTGTCTATATATATTAAAGGAGAAGTCAGGCAAAACATTATTGTGATTATGATGTGTCAGTATTATTTGTGGAAAAAAAAACATGACATTTTTCAGCCATTCTTTTATAAAACAATAGTTATTTTTAAGGCTGAAAACATGACTTAATTGACTTGTAATGTAACACATTTTAAGGGCTTTAAATAGCCAAACGTATGTCCTGATTTTTTGGATTAATGTCTTTGGTAAGGTGGGGGCCCAGACAAGTTGGCAGTATGGGGCCCTGGAATTCCTGATGGCGGCCCTGCTCAGACAATCAGTGACTGCTGCAGTGCCCCACTCCAGTCACTGATTGGCTGAGCGGGCAGTCCATCAACCAGGTTGTGCCAATGCTGGATCAGGAAATCCCAGAGCCTGGCGGGAGTCCCGGAGCGGAAAGACAGCACAATGGAGCCATGGTTGAGAAGTAAGTAGGGCTAGTTTATTAAGTTTCATTCTGCCCCTGCCTACTTGAAAATGTTTATTTAAACTGGATTTTTCCTTTAAGAAGTTAAAGTAATCCATAATAAGGGTAGGTACAAGCAAATAAGAAGCCAAGCAGGAAAGGGATCAAGTAACTGGTGGAACATGGGGAAGATAGTCAACCACCAAAATTAGGACAAATGGGTATGAGAGTTTGAGGGTGTGGACCTCAGATAAGAGTGCAGTGTGGGTGTCTACTTCTCCACCCTATCTATTCTGGGGTCTGGGGGTATAAGGAAAGTGTAGACACCCTCAGTGAGAGCAGCAATAGTGGAAGCCAGAAGAGTTTTAACATAACACCAATAAAGTTGGGTATGTTGTGCGGAGGCTGAGAGTCCCAGAGCACTCGGTTAAAGTAGACTGGAGAAGATACACAATGACTGGTAATCAGATTTTCATGGTTTCCTTGTACAGCAGGTTGCAAGTTGAAGTTAACAGTAAAAAAAAAGGTGGACCAGGGTTGGGAGAGTTATCCCCCGCAGCTAATAGCAGGAGAATAGAGAGCGACAGCAGATGGTTCAGTGATTTATGAGACTGACTGTTGTGTTGCTCAGTGGAACAAGATGGTTTAAGGTGATTCGAGGAAGTTAATAGTGCATGTGAGCTGTACATAGGCGAGGGAAGGAGAGCGGGACAGATGTGGATATAATCCACTCAAAGCATGAATGGGTGGTGGGTTGTAAAAGCAAACAACAGCTAAAGTGAAGGCAGAGGCAGTCAACATGATGAATATTCTTAGATGAAGGCTGACGTGTGTTTGAATAGCTCATCTAACTAGACCTGTCTCTTGCCATACTGCCATGTTTAACGGCTGCAGCATTGTTCGGGTCACCCTTGCTTCTGTGCTTCCCCTAAGCTGGACCTGTAATTATAGGGGGGGATATTGTTAGATATAGGGCTAATATAGCTTGGTAAGCTGTTCATCAACTATACACATGAAGTGGAAATATTATACAGAAATAAACTTGTAGTCCCGGTTATATCATTAACCCTTAGAGGACCGGGCCAGTTAAAATTTTTGCGTTTTCATTTTCTCCTCCTTGTGCTTAAAAGGCCATAGCACTTGCATTTTTCCACCTAGAAACCCACATGAGCCCTTATTTTTTGTGCCATTAATTGTACTTTGCAATGACAGACTGAATTTTTTTCATAAAGTACACTGCAGAAGCAGAAAAAAATTCAATGTGTGGTGAAATTGAAAAAAAACCACTTTCTTTTTTTTCACACTTATACTAGAAGCCCCCTGGGGTTAGGGTTATTCCCCCTGGGGTTAGGGTTATTCCCCCTGGGGTTAGGGTTATTCCCCCTGGGGGACTTCTAGTATAAGCACACTGATCTCTCATTGAGATCTATGCTGTATAGTTATACCGCATAGATCAATGAGATAGGCACTGGATTGCTTCCGGCTGCTGCAGCCGGAAGCAATTGAGTGCCGAGCCGGGATCATCACCATTACAGCGCAGACCCCAGCCCAAGCCGGATGTGTGGATCGCTCCTCTGGGACAACATTCCGGGGGGGGGCGATCCACCCCACTAGACACCAGGGATGGGCTGCAGTAAGTAATCAGATGCAGCTATCAACTTTGAAAGCTGCATCTGATGACTTAATTAGCAGGCACGGCGATCGGACCGTGCCGGCTAATAGCTGCAGTACCAGGCTACATGTGGCACCCGGGACCGCCGCGCGGCCTGTTATGAAAACCCGTAGGCGGACCTTAACGTACAGGTACGCCCAGGGTCGTCTAGGGGTTAAACTTACTAACGAGCAGACAATCTTTTGTATATATACAGCTCCTGCATCACGTAAAAGCTGTACAGAACTAGTGATGAGCAAGGTGATGTGATGTTAGGTTTAAATCCCGAACACACACACACAAAAAAAAAAAAAGGTTTGGTTCAGTTTGTGTTTAGAGATGAGCGAGCATGCTCGTCCGAGCTTGGTACTCGTTCAAATATTAGGGTACTCGATGGTGCTCGTTACTTGGACGAACATTTTGCGATACTCAAGACAATGGCATCTTCCTCTTCCTGCATGTTTGGCGTTTTTGTTCTCAGAGGCGTTGAGAGCTCGTAGTATCACGTGGGTACCCAACATGTCGATAGCAGTGATTAGCTGGCCAGATCAGATGACCCTGGCATATAAGTATCTGGGGGAGACGGTGCTAGTGTCAGACGCAGGCTGGATGAGCATGAGGAGAGAGCTGCTGTCTGTCAGGGAGAGTGTTAGGTAGGAAATTACTGTGCGGTTAGGCAGGAATCTGACTCGAAGAACCCAACAGTCCTTCTAAGGGCTTAATTTTTAAAACATATTTTTTTTTGCTACTCTTGGCTGCGGGCTTGGACTTAGTGCAGCTGTCAGTAGTCAATTTGTCCTGTTGCTGACATTCTCTTGGCTGGCTTGGATCTGTAGTTCAGCTATACCTATCCTCACTGTGATTAGCCAGCCGCAGAGGCGTCCATGCATGCTGCCCCTGCTGTTTTCTGTCCATTTCTGTGTTGTTTTCCTCATTTTCTGAGGTTTCCAGGTTTTCATGCAACCCTCTCTGTGCAGAGCTTTGGTCCCTTGCAAAAATGCTTGAGTTTCCCATTGACTTTAATGGGGTTCTTCACTCGAAACGAGCACTCGAGTATCGGGAAATATTTGTCTCGAGTATCGAGCAACCGTGCATTTTCGTGTTAACTGAACACTCAAGAACAAATAACGAACGTACAGTAGAAGCATACATTTCGGTGCGTACAGATTATTAGGTGCAAAGCGTAAAACATAATAGTGGAGCAATTACGAGGTGCGTAGCATTAGCGCATCTTTTATTCGCCCGTGCGTATATACACAATAACGTGCATACAGGTATCACGCAATACACGCGAGGAATGCTAGGCCACAGCATACAGTCAGCTCAGCATGGCAAAATGCCCCAGCGAGCCTCTCCTTTTAAGCCTTGGAGAACTTAAATACATTGTGAAGATAATGGACAGGATGAACTATGATAAACACCTGCTCACTACAGAAATGAATCTTTATAGTGCTAAAACTGTATTGGATTCTGGATTCTGTCACCCTCCACACTGACAATTGCACAATGTTCTAAGCCCTACTTGGTAAGCTCTCCCTCCCTACACTAACTACCACTTTGAATATTGCTGCCCAACTATATTCAGATGCTGTCCCTGCTCGTTTCACTCTCCCTACTGAACGGCACAAGAATCAGGAAAGACTGAAAAAATTCACCTCAGCGTTTTTATAGCATGTACGTAACATACGCAATGAGGCTAATTGTACAGCCAATCACAGTAATGCAAGTAGTGAACATGGCTACTACATTTCCTGATGTGCCCTTACTTCCCCACGTGTTCATTGGCTCTTTCAAATTGGTGGGAGGAAACTTACGCAGTTGCGTACTTCGTGACATAAATGTTCACTTGTTTGAACAATTAGCGTCATTTGGCAGTTGTCCATCCACTGTGTGGAGGCAGCAGAGAGCACGTGTCATACTGGAAAGAATACACCACTTCCAACAGCACCTGTAATAGTTTTAGAGGTTCACGGAAGAAAAAGAGCGCTGCACCTCACACCTATGGCTGATACTAGTGCCCCTAGGCTAAATAAAAAACACATCAGAATTTTGTGTATGAATTGATCAAGCCATACTGCCCCATGTACCATCGTGCAGGTATCTGATACACATGGGTCCCTACACTAAGTCCCACCGTGCCAGTCAGTGCCCCACCAACCCCGCAGGCGCGCACAGCCAGGGAACGGGGGCCATGGGACGGCCCTGCGACCCCCATGCCACAGGACCAGACCCAAAAACACCACACCAGAACCCGGCCAGCACCGCCGGCGGAGAAGGTCGCCCCCAAACAGCACAAGTCTGGATGAGGTATTGCGCTCACCATAGCTGCTGCAGACAGAATGGGAAAAGACAGGAGGGATTAAAACCATGTGCACTCAGGTGTCTCCTGCTAATTGCGGTCATGTGGGTCTCACCAGGAGGAGTGCAAAACACTGGGAAAAGAGAGAAACAAAATGCGGTTCACGGAAGAAAAAGAGCGCTGCACCTCACACCTATGCTGATACTAGTGCCCCTAGGCTAAATAAAAAACACATCAGAATTTTGTGTATGAATTGATCAAGCCATACTGCCCCATGTACCATCGTGCAGGTATCTGATACACATGGGTCCCTACACTAAGTCCACACCGTGCCAGTCAGTGGCCACCAACCCCGCAGGCGCGCACAGCCAGGGAACGGGGGCCATGGGACGGCCCTGCGACCCCCATGCCACAGGACCAGACCCAAAAACACCACACCAGAACCCGGCCAGCACCGCCGGCGGAGAAGGTCGCCCCCAAACAGCACAAGTCTGGATGAGGTATTGCGCTCACCATAGCTGCTGCAGACAGAATGGGAAAAGACAGGAGGGATTAAAACCATGTGCACTCAGGTGTCTCCTGCTAATTGCGGTCATGTGGGTCTCACCAGGAGGAGTGCAAAACACGGGAAAAGAGAGAAACAAAATGCGGTTCACGGAAGAAAAAGAGCGCTGCACCTCACACCTATGGCTGATACTAGTGCCCCTAGGCTAAATAAAAAACACATCAGAATTTTGTGTATGAATTGATCAAGCCATACTGCCCCATGTACCATCGTGCAGGTATCTGATACACATGGGTCCCTACACTAAGTCCACACCGTGCCAGTCAGTGGCCACCAACCCCGCAGGCGCGCACAGCCAGGGAACGGGGGCCATGGGACGGCCCTGCGACCCCCATGCCACAGGACCAGACCCAAAAACACCACACCAGAACCCGGCCAGCACCGCCGGCGGAGAAGGTCGCCCCCAAACAGCACAAGTCTGGATGAGGTATTGCGCTCACCATAGCTGCTGCAGACAGAATGGGAAAGACAGGAGGGATTAAAACCATGTGCACTCAGGTGTCTCCTGCTAATTGCGGTCATGTGGGTCTCACCAGGAGGAGTGCAAAACACTGGGAAAAGAGAGAAACAAAATGCGGTTCACGGAAGAAAAAGAGCGCTGCACCTCACACCTATGGCTGATACTAGTGCCCCTAGGCTAAATAAAAAACACATCAGAATTTTGTGTATGAATTGATCAAGCCATACTGCCCCATGTACCATCGTGCAGGTATCTGATACACATGGGTCCCTACACTGATACACATGGGTCCCATTCTGTCTGCAGCAGCTATGGTGAGCGCAATACCTCATCCAGACTTGTGCTGTTTGGGGGCGACCTTCTCCGCCGGCGGTGCTGGCCGGGTTCTGGTGTGGTGTTTTTGGGTCTGGTCCTGTGGCATGGGGGTCGCAGGGCCGTCCCATGGCCCCCGTTCCCTGACTGTGCACGCATGCGGGGTTTGTGGCCACTGACTGGCACGGTGTGGACTTAGTGTAGGGACCCATGTGTATCAGATACCTGCACGATGGTACATGGGGCAGTATGGCTTGATCAATTCATACACAAAATTCTGATGTGTTTTTTATTTAGCCTAGGGGCACTAGTATCAGCCATAGGTGTGAGGTGCAGCGCTATTTTTCTTCCCTGAACCGCATTTTGTTTCTCTCTTTTCTCCGTGTTTTGCACTCCTCCTGGTGAGACCCACATGACCGCAATTAGCAGGAGACACCTGAGTGCACATGGTTTTAATCCCTCCTGTCTTTTCCCATTCTGTCTGCAGCAGCTATGGTGAGCGCAATACCTCATCCAGACTTGTGCTGTTTGGGGGCGACCTTCTCCGCCGGCGGTGCTGGCCGGGTTCTGGTGTGGTGTTTTTGGGTCTGGTCCTGTGGCATGGGGGTCGCAGGGCCGTCCCATGGCCCCCGTTCCCTGACTGTGCACGCATGCGGGGTTTGTGGCCACTGACTGGCACGGTGTGGACTTAGTGTAGGGACCCATGTGTATCAGATACCTGCACGATGGTACATGGGGCAGTATGGCTTGATCAATTCATACACAAAATTCTGATGTGTTTTTTATTTAGCCTAGGGGCACTAGTATCAGCCATAGGTGTGAGGTGCAGCGCTATTTTTCTTCCCTGAACCGCATTTTGTTTCTCTCTTTTCTCCGTGTTTTGCACTCCTCCTGGTGAGACCCACATGACCGCAATTAGCAGGAGACACCTGAGTGCACATGGTTTTAATCCCTCCTGTCTTTTCCCATTCTGTCTGCAGCAGCTATGGTGAGCGCAATACCTCATCCAGACTTGTGCTGTTTGGGGGCGACCTTCTCCGCCGGCGGTGCTGGCCGGGTTCTGGTGTGGTGTTTTTGGGTCTGGTCCTGTGGCATGGGGGTCGCAGGGCCGTCCCATGGCCCCCGTTCCCTGACTGTGCACGCATGCGGGGTTTGTGGCCACTGACTGGCACGGTGTGGACTTAGTGTAGGGACCCATGTGTATCAGATACCTGCACGATGGTACATGGGGCAGTATGGCTTGATCAATTCATACACAAAATTCTGATGTGTTTTTCATTTAGCCTAGGGGCACTAGTATCAGCCATAGGTGTGAGGTGCAGCGCTATTTTTCTTCCCTGAACCGCATTTTGTTTCTCTCTTTTCTCCGTGTTTTGCACTCCTCCTGGTGAGACCCACATGACCGCAATTAGCAGGAGACACCTGAGTGCACATGGTTTTAATCCCTCCTGTCTTTTCCCATTCTGTCTGCAGCAGCTATGGTGAGCGCAATACCTCATCCAGACTTGTGCTGTTTGGGGGCGACCTTCTCCGCCGGCGGTGCTGGCCGGGTTCTGGTGTGGTGTTTTTGGGTCTGGTCCTGTGGCATGGGGGTCGCAGGGCCGTCCCATGGCCCCCGTTCCCTGACTGTGCACGCATGCGGGGTTTGTGGCCACTGACTGGCACGGTGTGGACTTAGTGTAGGGACCCATGTGTATCAGATACCTGCACGATGGTACATGGGGCAGTATGGCTTGATCAATTCATACACAAAATTCTGATGTGTTTTTTATTTAGCCTAGGGGCACTAGTATCAGCCATAGGTGTGAGGTGCAGCGCTATTTTTCTTCCCTGAACCGCATTTTGTTTCTCTCTTTTCTCCGTGTTTTGCACTCCTCCTGGTGAGACCCACATGACCGCAATTAGCAGGAGACACCTGAGTGCACATGGTTTTAATCCCTCCTGTCTTTTCCCATTCTGTCTGCAGCAGCTATGGTGAGCGCAATACCTCATCCAGACTTGTGCTGTTTGGGGGCGACCTTCTCCGCCGGCGGTGCTGGCCGGGTTCTGGTGTGGTGTTTTTGGGTCTGGTCCTGTGGCATGGGGGTCGCAGGGCCGTCCCATGGCCCCCGTTCCCTGACTGTGCACGCATGCGGGGTTTGTGGCCACTGACTGGCACGGTGTGGACTTAGTGTAGGGACCCATGTGTATCAGATACCTGCACGATGGTACATGGGGCAGTATGGCTTGATCAATTCATACACAAAATTCTGATGTGTTTTTTTATTTAGCCTAGGGGCACTAGTATCAGCCATAGGTGTGAGGTGCAGCGCTATTTTTCTTCCCTGAACCGCATTTTGTTTCTCTCTTTTCTCCGTGTTTTGCACTCCTCCTGGTGAGACCCACATGACCGCAATTAGCAGGAGACACCTGAGTGCACATGGTTTTAATCCCTCCTGTCTTTTCCCATTCTGTCTGCAGCAGCTATGGTGAGTGCAATACCTCATCCAGACTTGTGCTGTTTGGGGGCGACCTTCTCCGCCGGCGGTGCTGGCCGGGTTCTGGTGTGGTGTTTTTGGGTCTGGTCCTGTGGCATGGGGGTCGCAGGGCCGTCCCATGGCCCCCGTTCCCTGACTGTGCACGCATGCGGGGTTTGTGGCCACTGACTGGCACGGTGTGGACTTAGTGTAGGGACCCATGTGTATCAGATACCTGCACGATGGTACATGGGGCAGTATGGCTTGATCAATTCATACACAAAATTCTGATGTGTTTTTTATTTAGCCTAGGGGCACTAGTATCAGCCATAGGTGTGAGGTGCAGCGCTATTTTTCTTCCCTGAACCGCATTTTGTTTCTCTCTTTTCTCCGTGTTTTGCACTCCTCCTGGTGAGACCCACATGACCGCAATTAGCAGGAGACACCTGAGTGCACATGGTTTAATCCCTCCTGTCTTTTCCCATTCTGTCTGCAGCAGCTATGGTGAGCGCAATACCTCATCCAGACTTGTGCTGTTTGGGGGCGACCTTCTCCGCCGGCGGTGCTGGCCGGGTTCTGGTGTGGTGTTTTTGGGTCTGGTCCTGTGGCATGGGGGTCGCAGGGCCGTCCCATGGCCCCCGTTCCCTGACTGTGCACGCATGCGGGGTTTGTGGCCACTGACTGGCACGGTGTGGACTTAGTGTAGGGACCCATGTGTATCAGATACCTGCACGATGGTACATGGGGCAGTATGGCTTGATCAATTCATACACAAAATTCTGATGTGTTTTTTATTTAGCCTAGGGGCACTAGTATCAGCCATAGGTGTGAGGTGCAGCGCTATTTTTCTTCCCTGAACCGCATTTTGTTTCTCTCTTTTCTCCGTGTTTTGCACTCCTCCTGGTGAGACCCACATGACCGCAATTAGCAGGAGACACCTGAGTGCACATGGTTTTAATCCCTCCTGTCTTTTCCCATTCTGTCTGCAGCAGCTATGGTGAGCGCAATACCTCATCCAGACTTGTGCTGTTTGGGGGCGACCTTCTCCGCCGGCGGTGCTGGCCGGGTTCTGGTGTGGTGTTTTTGGGTCTGGTCCTGTGGCATGGGGGTCGCAGGGCCGTCCCATGGCCCCCGTTCCCTGACTGTGCACGCATGCGGGGTTTGTGGCCACTGACTGGCACGGTGTGGACTTAGTGTAGGGACCCATGTGTATCAGATACCTGCACGAAGGTACATGGGGCAGTATGGCTTGATCAATTCATACACAAAATTCTGATGTGTTTTTTATTTAGCCTAGGGGCACTAGTATCAGCCATAGGTGTGAGGTGCAGCGCTCTTTTTCTTCCCTGAACCGCATTTTGTTTCTCTCTTTTCTCCGTGTTTTGCACTCCTCCTGGTGAGACCCACATGACCGCAATTAGCAGGAGACACCTGAGTGCACATGGTTTTAATCCCTCCTGTCTTTTCCCATTCTGTCTGCAGCAGCTATGGTGAGTGCAATACCTCATCCAGACTTGTGCTGTTTGGGGGCGACCTTCTCCGCCGGCGGTGCTGGCCGGGTTCTGGTGTGGTGTTTTTGGGTCTGGTCCTGTGGCATGGGGGTCGCAGGGCCGTCCCATGGCCCCCGTTCCCTGACTGTGCACGCATGCGGGGTTTGTGGCCACTGACTGGCACGGTGTGGACTTAGTGTAGGGACCCATGTGTATCAGATACCTGCACGATGGTACATGGGGCAGTATGGCTTGATCAATTCATACACAAAATTCTGATGTGTTTTTTATTTAGCCTAGGGGCACTAGTATCAGCCATAGGTGTGAGGTGCAGCGCTATTTTTCTTCCCTGAACTGTAATAGTTTTAGATTTAGACAGATTTAGTCCATGTAGATATTAAGAAGAGAGGATGCAAGCTGTACCACTAGGCAATCCCAATGGAGATATGCAAGAAAAAGGACCGGTGTATGGCCTGTGGCACAAACCTTTAATTACATTTCTATAGCAGAGTTTGGCTGTTCCTCACCCAGTCTATGTGTCATAAAAAAAAAAAAACTTTTCACATTTCACAGGGACAAATGCAAGAAACAGGAGAGTCCAACAGCATCCAATAGCAAAAATCCACAGGTTAAATTTAATGTTCAGCCACATACAGCAGTTACATTTTGACTAGAGGTAGTCTTTATCAAGTATGCTTGATGAAGACCAATTCTAATTGAAAGGTCACTGCTGTTTGTGTTTCGACATGCAAAAAAAACCCTTTGGATTTTTGCTATTAGATGCTATTGGACTCTCCTGTTTCTTGCATTTGTTCCTTTTGAAATGTAAGTTTTTATTTATTTATTTTAATGACATGTAGACTGGGTGAAGAACAACCAAACTCTGCTTCAAAAAAGTATTTAAAGTTTTGTGTCACAGAGCAAGACTGAGAACAGCAAAACGATCCAAGTTAGTTTTACTACATCAGCGAGGTATCTTTCAGGCAAAGCTATCAAAACAGACTGGGGTATCAGAATGTGCTGGGCATTTAGTCAATCGGCCACTCCCTTTGGACACCTGCTGCTCATTTGCATATATAAAAAGCAAAAAGTTCACACATCTAAAGGCAGATCTATGAAGGAACTTTTAACCCTGACCTGGTGCTATGCTTGTGATATCCTCTGAATGAATATATATATATATATATATATATATATATATATATATATATATATATATAAACAAAAAACAACAATCACTGAACTCAGGGAGAACAGTGAAAAATTCCAATGGAGTACTCATTTACGAGTCTCCATTGATTGTCCCATACAAAATTTAAATATGCAAAAAAGGGGGGGTCCGTGGAGCCTCAGTTACGAGTCTCAAAACACGGGAATAGCCAGATATCCCTCTCTCCAGAGAAGGAAGCCCATTGCCAAGGGGTGCCTCCTAGTGGGGAGAGCACCAAACCACCCTGATACGTAGTCCCTCAGGTCCTCACTCTGTTGCGAGCTTTAGGACCTTAATAGGGAAACACCAGGGTGGCCCCTGTGAGTCAAAGTCTAACTCTGTGGCGAGTATAACGACATAAGACAAGGGTTACCAAGGCTAGGCATCCATCCACAGACTGCAGTTTCGGGGTATTTGCCCCTCGTCAGTGTGGAGCAGGATTCTGGCTACTGGGGCAATGATAAATAGACCAACAAAAAACAACAATCACTGAACTCAGGGAGAACAGTGAAAAATTCCAATGGAGTACTCATTTACGAGTCTCCATTGATTGTCCCATACAAAATTTAATATGCAAAAAAGGGGTCCGTGGAGCCTCAGTTACGAGTCTCAAAACACGGGAATAGCCAGATATCCCTCTCTCCAGAGAAGGAAGCCCATTGCCAAGGGGTGCCTCCTAGTGGGGAGAGCACCAAACCACCCTGATACGTAGTCCCTCAGGTCCCCACTCTGTTGCGAGCTTAAGGACCTTAATAGGGAAACACCAGGGTGGCCCCTGTGAGTCAAAGTCTAACTCTGTGGCGAGTATAACGACATAAGACAAGGGTTACCAAGGCTAGGCATCCATCCACAGACTGCAGTTTCGGGGTATTTGCCCCTCGTCAGTGTGGAGCAGGATTCTGGCTACTGGGGCAATGATAAATAGACCAACAAAAAACAACAATCACTGAACTCAGGGAGAACAGTGAAAAATTCCAATGGAGTACTCATTTACGAGTCTCCATTGATTGTCCCATACAAAATTTAAATATGCAAAAAAGGGGTCCGTGGAGCCTCAGTTACGAGTCTCAAAACACGGGAATAGCCAGATATCCCTCTCTCCAGAGAAGGAAGCCCATTGCCAAGGGTGCCTCCTAGTGGGGAGAGCACCAAACCACCCTGATACGTAGTCCCTCAGGTCCTCACTCTGTTGCGAGCTTTAGGACCTTAATAGGGAAACACCAGGGTGGCCCCTGTGAGTCAAAGTCTAACTCTGTGGCGAGTATAACGACATAAGACAAGGGTTACCAAGGCTAGGCATCCATCCACAGACTGCAGTTTCGGGGTTTTTTGCCCCTCGTCAGTGTGGAGCAGGATTCTGGCTACTGGGGCAATGATAAATAGACCAACAAAAAACAACAATCACTGAACTCAGGGAGAACAGTGAAAAATTCCAATGGAGTACTCATTTACGAGTCTCCATTGATTGTCCCATACAAAATTTAAATATGCAAAAAAGGGGTCCGTGGAGCCTCAGTTACGAGTCTCAAAACACGGGAATAGCCAGATATCCCTCTCTCCAGAGAAGGAAGCCCATTGCCAAGGGGTGCCTCCTAGTGGGGAGAGCACCAAACCACCCTGATACGTAGTCCCTCAGGTCCTCACTCTGTTGCGAGCTTAAGGACCTTAATAGGGAAACACCAGGGTGGCCCCTGTGAGTCAAAGTCTAACTCTGTGGCGAGTATAACGACATAAGACAAGGGTTACCAAGGCTAGGCATCCATCCCAAGACTGCAGTTTCGGGGTATTTGCCCCTCGTCAGTGTGGAGCAGGATTCTGGCTACTGGGGCAATGATAAATAGACCAACAAAAAACAACAATCACTGAACTCAGGGAGAACAGTGAAAAATTCCAATGGAGTACTCATTTACGAGTCTCCATTGATTGTCCCATACAAAATTTAAATATGCAAAAAAAGGGGTCCGTGGAGCCTCAGTTACGAGTCTCAAAACACGGGAATAGCCAGATATCCCTCTCTCCAGAGAAGGAAGCCCATTGCCAAGGGGTGCCTCCTAGTGGGGAGAGCACCAAACCACCCTGATACGTAGTCCCTCAGGTCCTCACTCTGTTGCGAGCTTTAGGACCTAATAGGGAAACACCAGGGTGGCCCCTGTGAGTCAAAGTCTAACTCTGTGGCGAGTATAACGACATAAGACAAGGGTTACCAAGGCTAGGCATCCATCCACAGACTGCAGTTTCGGGGTATTTGCCCCTCGTCAGTGTGGAGCAGGATTCTGGCTACTGGGGCAATGATAAATAGACCAACAAAAACAACCAATCACTGAACTCAGGGAGAACAGTGAAAAATTCCAATGGAGTACTCATTTACGAGTCTCCATTGATTGTCCCATACAAAATTTAAATATGCAAAAAAGGGGTCCGTGGAGCCTCAGTTACGAGTCTCAAAACACGGGAATAGCCAGATATCCCTCTCTCCAGAGAAGGAAGCCCATTGCCAAGGGGTGCCTCCTAGTGGGGAGAGCACCAAACCACCCTGATACGTAGTCCCTCAGGTCCTCACTCTGTTGCGAGCTTAAGGACCTTAAATAGGGAAACACCAGGGTGGCCCCTGTGAGTCAAAGTCTAACTCTGTGGCGAGTTATAACGACATAAGACAAGGGTTACCAAGGCTAGGCATCCATCCCAAGACTGCAGTTTCGGGGTATTTGCCCCTCGTCAGTGTGGAGCAGGATTCTGGCTACTGGGGCAATGATAAATAGACCAACAAAAACAACAATCACTGAACTCAGGGAGAACAGTGAAAAATTCCAATGGAGTACTCATTTACGAGTCTCCATTGATTGTCCCATACAAAATTTAAATATGCAAAAAAGGGGTCCGTGGAGCCTCAGTTACGAGTCTCAAAACACGGGAATAGCCAGATATCCCTCTCTCCAGAGAAGGAAGCCCATTGCCAAGGGGTGCCTCCTAGTGGGGAGAGCACCAAACCACCCTGATACGTAGTCCCTCAGGTCCTCACTCTGTTGCGAGCTTTAGGACCTTAATAGGGAAACACCAGGGTGGCCCCTGTGAGTCAAAGTCTAACTCTGTGGCGAGTATAACGACATAAGACAAGGGTTACCAAGGCTAGGCATCCATCCACAGACTGCAGTTTCGGGGTATTTGCCCCTCGTCAGTGTGGAGCAGGATTCTGGCTACTGGGGCAATGATAAATAGACCAACAAAACACAACAATCACTGAACTCAGGGAGAACAGTGAAAAATTCCAATGGAGTACTCATTTACGAGTCTCCATTGATTGTCCCATACAAAATTTAAATATGCAAAAAAGGGGTCCGTGGAGCCTCAGTTACGAGTCTCAAAACACGGGAATAGCCAGATATCCCTCTCTCCAGAGAAGGAAGCCCATTGCCAAGGGGTGCCTCCTAGTGGGGAGAGCACCAAAACCACCCTGATACGTAGTCCCTCAGGTCCTCACTCTGTTGCGAGCTTTAGGACCTTAATAGGGAAACACCAGGGTGGCCCCTGTGAGTCAAAGTCTAACTCTGTGGCGAGTATAACGACATAAGACAAGGGTTACCAAGGCTAGGCATCCATCCACAGACTGCAGTTTCGGGGTATTTGCCCCTCGTCAGTGTGGAGCAGGATTCTGGCTACTGGGGCAATGATAAATAGACTATTTATAGTCTATTATATGTCTATATTTTTAGACATATTTAAATTTTGTATGGGACAATCAATGGAGACTCGTAAATGAGTACTCCATTGGAATTTTTCACTGTTCTCCCTGAGTTCAGTGATTGTTGTTTTTTGTTGGTCTATTTATCATTGCCCCTGTAGCCAGAATCCTGCTCCACACTGACGAGGGGCAAATACCCCGAAACTGCAGTCTGTGGATGGATGCCTAGCCTTGGTAAACCTTGTCTTATGTCGTTATACTCGCCACAGAGTTAGACTTTGACTCACAGGGGCCACCCTGGTGTTTCCCTATTAAGGTCCTAAAGCTCGCAACAGAGTGAGACCTGAGGGACTACGTATCAGGGTGGTTTGGTGCTCTCCCCACTAGGAGGCACCCCTTGGCAATGGGCTTCCTTCGCTGGAGAGAGGGATATCTGGCTATTCCCGTGTTTTGAGACTCGTAACTGAGGCTCCACGGACCCCTTTTTTGCATATTTAAATTTTGTATGGGACAATCAATGGAGACTCGTAAATGAGTACTCCATTGGAATTTTTCACTGTTCTCCCTGAGTTCAGTGATTGTTGTTTTTTGTTGGTCTATTTATCATTGCCCCAGTAGCCAGAATCCTGCTCCACACTGACGAGGGGCAAATACTGCAGTCTGTGGATGGATGCCTAGCCTTGGTAACCCTTGTCTTATGTCGTTATACTCGCCACAGAGGTAGACTTTGACTCACAGGGGCCACCCTGGTGTTTCCCTATTAAGGTCCTAAAGCTCGCAACAGAGTGAGGACCTGAGGGACTACGTATCAGGGTGGTTTGGCATATATATATATATATATATATATATATCACTTCCTGCAGGGGGGCATTGATAGATAGATAGATAGAGAGAGAGAGAGAGAGGTGAGCGAAGAAACCAGAAATTTGTTTCGTGAGCTTCGTGAATTTGTGAATTTTTGTTAAGATTTGTGAATCAAATCTAAACGAATTTAATTAATACAGCCAAAACTATAGTAAACGTGTCAAAAATCGGAAAATCCCAATTAAAAAAAAAGTCAATCAGCCAGTTAATCATCCAATTTCCGCCATTCTTCTCCTCTCTGTCCCCATATCACTCTATTAGTCTCTCCCTGCTCTGCTGTAACTGCCTGCTGCCATCCTGCTCTCTCCCCCACACTCAGCCGACTGGCCGGCTCCGTTACCAAACCTCCTTATATAGAGGGGGAGGTGCTGACATCACAGAGCAGCCTGCAGCTGATTGGACGGGCGCTAGGGATTATGGTTAATCCTCGTTTCCCGCAGAGTAACGCTCCAGACAGCATGTGCTGCCACCATTTTGTTTTTATTACAAATTTCCTTGACAAAGCGGCAAGAATTTGCTTCGCAGAATAAAGCAAATTGACAGCACAATTCGCAAGAAATCTTGATTTGTCAGATTTGCTTCACTCATCTCTCTTTATATATATATATAAATATGACAGAGGTTTCATTATAAATGCCATTAATCCCCCCCAATTTCCTGGCCAGATTCGATCACCCGTCCTGTGGATATCCAGTAAAGATTTCCTCTTTTTCATCTCTATCGGTGCGCACGTTCCCTTGTCCATCTAAATTTGGTCCCATTTCAATTCTGTTTCATTTTGATAGCCCTCTGCTTCCATTGCCAAATCCATTACAGGCCCATAAAGTTAACCGCCCGCATAAAATATGACTTTGTTACATCTAAAATGAGCTATCGCTTATTGATTCCAGAGGCTAATATCCTGTCAAAAAAGAGCGAGCCTTCTTTCTAAACTCTTAACCATAAAATGATTATGCATAGTACAATTGAATTCCACTTAGCAAATCTATATCATCATCAAAATGAGATAAAAGTCTTCAGCCATGTAACCCCATATATCCTGTTTGTCCTAATAACTTCTCCGTACGAGTTACGGGAGGTGTAATGCCGGCTAGGCCGCCTCTCTCCGACTGTAAATTTTTAATAGGAGTTTATAATGTTCAAAAAATTTCACATTCTCATCACCGGGAGACCTCACCTTTGTGACAGTCACCAACATTGCTCCCGGATATCGATCTGTAGATTTTCTGACGCCTCTTAGCTCCTTTTTACACAATTGTTCTCGATTTGACTTTTTCATGTTCACTTTTCACTGAATACTGTGATATTGATTTTTAACACAATATATTGGCTGATGAATTCTCAGCTCTGTCTCTCGCTCTCGGCTGAATGATCGTGTGCTCTAAATGAAGAAGTTAAAGAGTGCCTGTCGTTTCAGGTGACTTTTATGGATAAGCTGCCGAGTGTGTACATGAGGACTACAGAACTGTATCTGGCCATTATATAATATATATATATATATATATATATATATATATATGGTATACATTTTTATATATACATATATATATATATATATATATATATATATATGGGATATATATATATATGGGATATATATATATATATATACACACACACAGTATATATATATATATATATATATATGTGGCTGTCAGACTCGGTAAGGCCGAGATGACACAAGACAGTGGGCCCTAAAGCTAGACCCACTCTCTTGCCCTGCCTGCTTGCCGCAACGGCCCTAAACGGTCGCTGACAACCACGGATCCGGTCCCTATACTGATGTAAGTGTAAACATAAAACGAAGACAGACGAACGAACACAATAGAGCGAAGTAAACAAGCCAAGTCAGCAACATACGGGCAGCGAAGTACAAAATCGGAAGGCAAGTGGGAAGTCGGTAACAGGCGGAAGGTCAGGAAACAACGTAACCACAGCGGATAGGATAGAGCAGGGTAGGCAGGATAGGGATCAGGGGAGCTGGGACTAGAACAATCTAATAGCCAGCAAATGAGTCTGATGCTGGCTGTACTTTATACCGGATCAGGAGCCCAGACCATCCTCTCATTGGTCCGGCCTCCTGAATCCGAACCTTGTGCAGCTGAGACACTGTAGGCTAAATGGCAGAGCGATCTGTCCTTCAGCCTGAGTGTGACTGCACTCTGCTGTGAGAGCTGGGCGGTAGCCGGCCGTGACACGGAGCCGCGGCGTCCCTGGTTGTCAAGGACGCCGTCGGGTCTCCGTGACGTCACGTGGCTCCGGTGGCTGATGCGGCGCTGTGTCCTAGCGCCGTCAGACGGGGCTGAGGAGGACGCCGCTTAATCCGCGGCAGGTAAATTAGGGATTTGTATAACTTTTGGGGGGCAATACAATACTTAAATAAAAAACTTTGCCAGACCTCTCCTTTACGTGTCAGTGACAAGAGCTGCGTTTCAGTCACTTTCCCTTTGAGTTCCCCGGGATGTGACTCAGGGGTTCCCGATTGTTTTCTTTGACTGCAGGAACACTTATCTCCATGCAGTTAGCTCTGCGATCTTCACATAGAGTCTGCCACAGGCAGACTCTTTGTGAACATTGGCAATATTTCTGATAAATGCTATGCAGTGGCATATTACATGTTTGCATGTAATAGTCTCTTAAGGTAAAGAGTAAAAAAAAATAATATATAATATATAATTATTATTTTTTTTTTTTTAAATATGACATAGCCCCTCCCTCAATAAAAGTTTGAAAAAAGGTTGAAAAATAAAAGTGATATAGCAAGAGGGGAAAAAATGCAAAAATGGAAAAAATGCAAAAATGGAAAAAATGCATAATTATATAACTTTGTAATATGTGTTACTTACGGGGTAGGGGGGCACCAGTTGTCCGTTAGCTGTTTACATGCTGTAATCAATAACAATCGTAAACAGTTTTACTATTCACTGGTGATCATTGGGGTGTCATTAGTGATCCAGCTGAAAGGCTGTCGTGGCCTGGTGCCCGCCATAACCTCCCTACAAGTATAGTCTGCCTATGGCATTACACTGAACTGTTATAAGAAATCTAATAATTGCTTACAATAGTCTCCAACCTAGAAGTGTGAATTAAAAAGTAAATAAAAGTTTAAAAAAAATATATATATATATATATATAATATATATATATATATATCCCTGTGTTTAATATATATATATATATATATATATATATATATATATATACATATATATATATCCCTGTGTTTAAAAATTATGAAAACTATTTTATAAAATTGGCTTCGTAGCTGAAGAGAAAAAAAAGATTTTTTTTTTATTAATATTGGTTTAGTTTTTTTGCACAGATTTTTATTTATTTATTTTATTTAAATTTTTTTAACAATAAAACAAAACAAAAACGTTGGTATAATTCTTTTATTATTTATTATTTTATTATTCTATAATTCTTAGAATTAATTTGGCATCTTTAACGATAGAAATGATTGTCCCAAAAATTTGTATTTTTTGCTGTAAATGTATTTTATTTTTTTTCAATTTCGCCCCACAAATATAAAATATAAAATATTTTTTTCCGACTTCCTATATATCATAAAATAAAGTGTAGCAATAAAAAGTACAACTTGTCCTGAGTCCTCATACGACTCTTTCAGTGGAAAAATAAAAGCGTTATGGGTCTTAGAAGGTGAGAAGGAAGAAAACATCAAAATCCAAAGGGTCAGAAAGGGGTTAAAGTGACAGTAATGCTCTGAGGCATGTTCATACCTTGAGATTTTTTTTTTTTTTTGTACTTGTTTGCTGTACTTCTCTGTTGTTATTATTATTGTACAATGTCAGGGCATTCTGCTTTTAGATATAAAGGCAATCACAATAGAATAGGAAGAAGTAGGATAGGATTACAAGGTTGTCTCACCACAGGCCTTTTCTGTCTAATGGGAGACAGCGGTAATATATTGTAAGATACCGCATGGATCTCTATTAGACTCAATTCATTTTAATCTTTTTATTAATGATCTCTTGGATGAGAAATAAAATGTCCATTTTTGCTGATGATACAACACGTTGATACTTAAAACGGAAAGACCTTGATAAGCCGCCGTACGGGCAAGAACATGGCAGATTAATTTTATTACTGAGATATGTAAAGTAATGCACTTAGGTTGCAGGAATTGTCCATTAAAGTGAATAAAACCAGGGGTGACAAACAAGGGGTATTGTGCTTACATGTGAGCTAAGCAGCAGTATTCAATGTCAAACAGCAGTATCTCCTCTACTCCTGTCAGTGCGGCCCCTTGTTTTATGACTTCTCTGACCTCTATCCTGTGTGACACCTCTGCCCCTGTCAGTGCTGCTGCACAAACCTTTATATACTGCTGAGCATTAAGGTTGAGTTTTTACAGGTCAACCTTACTGCTGGTACATTCGCTTTAAGACTTTCACATGGATAGAACCGCACCGGTCCTTCTTTTGAACAATGGCTCAGTATTAAACCATGGCGCCGTTATAGTCCCAGGAACTGCCCAGGGGTGAAGCCCTGATGGGTTCTAATGGAGCCACATCATAGAGGGGTGCTTCAGCCTGGGCTGGTGTCTGGTAATAAAATGGCCCCATATGTGGGAACTGGGCAGCGGTTCAAAAAAGCACTGCGGCTCTGGCTTCCCTATGCCGGCACAGTCCTATCCAAAGCGAATGTACGACTAGGAACTGTACATTGCTTTTTTTTAACATGAAAAGACCGGCGCTGGTGCTTCGTTCCTTTTTTTTGAACCGCCACCCGGTTCCAGTGCATGGTTCCAGTCTATTCTCGAGCACCGGCTGGGCATGAAGCACTGGGGGAGGGGGCACTGACCCCATTGTGATAAAGACCCCTCCCCTCTTTAACACGGCTCCTTCAGAATCAATGTATCCCTGCTCTGGCACCAGTCTGTTCACGTAAATAAAAGCCATGTAGAACAAAAACAAAGTTCTATAGTTTACATATCGATAGGCCGACTGCACATGGAATATTGTGGGCAATGCTTGGCACCAATGTACAAGAAAGACACAGAGGAGCTCCAGCGGGTTCAAGGCCCACTACAGTACAGAGCTACAGTACACTACAGAAGTCGCTATAAGTGATCAGAACAGCCTGGACACATTTCTGGAGTGTGTCAATAGATTCTGGAGAAGAGTTGTCTTCTACCTCCTGAGTTTTTGGTTTCCTCAGGATTAACATTGCAGGGTAATAGAGTAGGACTGGATGGACCACCATCTTTTTCGGGATTACAAAGTGTGTTATAATGGCCTTTTCAGTGTACTGTATTTATCAGGGCAGGTCAGGGTACACACAGGGACATGTGCCTCAACTTGTCCTAAGTGACACGGGACAACTTGGAGACAGACAATTACAAGACAAGGATAAAAATACCCAATGGTGGGTATTCAGCAAGTTAGGGTAAACCTGGAGAGGCGGATACTAGTCCCTAGGCAATAAACAGAGTCAAATAAACAAAAAACCTGAGGACTAAAATACAGACCAAGTCAGAAGGCAAACATGTAGTCAGGGACACAAGCCAAAGTCAGGAAACTAATAAGTCAGGATAGCTAACACAAGGATGATGGAGGTGAGCAGTATGGTGTCTGCTCACAGTAATCTTGCATTTCACCGCTAGTGGAGATTAGAGATGAGAGCATTTTCGAGTCTGAACAGCCAGCATTTGAATACCGGAGGCTGAAGAAGTTGGATGCAGCCCTATGGAGCCATCCAACTAAATATAGCCAATGTCAAATACCAAATGATCGAACTTGAGCGTGTCCAAGTTGAGCCCATCTCTAGTGGATATCCACCACTGATGGAACAGCAGTGCTATGGGAACGGGCAAGTGAGAATCTTTTTTTTTTTTTTTTTTTAAAGGACCCTCCTTTAGACAAAAAAAAAGAAAATATTTCCCTGGACAACTCCTTTTAATAAGATGGGGAATCTGATAAAGGTTGGACTCGGTGGACACATGACCTATTTCAACCTTTGTTAAAAGGGCTTATCTAAGGTGTAGGGGGACCCATTCCCAGGCCCTGATTTATTTCTCTTTATTTTATCCTGATGTGAGGCCAGACGATCAGCAAACCCCAAGATCAACCCAAGACAGAGGAAAGCAGTTCCACCATGTGAGCCCAGCTACTATGCATGCTTGAGACAAGTTTCCCTTTGGCAATGATATGTTTGGGAACTATTCTAGAGCGATAAAACGCTTGTTTACGACAGGCAATCAATATAGATGCGCCGCACAGAGTTGTTTTGCTAAGCGCTATTCCATGACAATAGTAGTCCCATAGCAGCTATATCATCTCTGATACACTTATAATCATCCGGTCCCAAATCAAATCTGGGGATGTCTCATGGATACATTTACATTCAACTTTTTTTTATAGCTTTGAATTTTTTGCTTGATTTTCCATAATTGTGGCAACGGCAATATTTTTTTTTATTTTTTTTTTTGTAGCAGTTTTATAAATATTTGTAAATTTTGACAAATCACTAAATGGTCAACCTCTCAGTGGCCAAGCCATTATGGACCTTATTGCCCAAATCCTTTTCTCCTTCTTTTATTTTTTTTTTTATTTTCTCATTCTTATGGCCCTATTACACGGGCCGATTATCGCTCCATGTAGTAGAAACAACGATCGGCTGATTGTTGTTTCAGGTTTGGACCTAAAATTGTGGGGTGCCAACCGCGCATCGCTACGTGTAAAAACAATGCACAGCCGACGGCTGACAATTGCCCAAACACCTGATACCTAACTTCTCCCCGCTCCCAGTTTTGTGTCCTGTGCTCCGCAGCTTCCCGTTCCCAATGGCAATGGCCTGTGATTGGCTGAGCTGCATATCAGCTGACAGGCCGATCAGACGCTTTTGCCCCTGGGAAAGGGAAGCTGCGGAGCACAGGAGAGAAGACCAGGAGCTGGGAGGGGTTAGGTATCAGGTGTTTGGGCAAGGCCTGCATGGACATTGTTGACAATGTACAACCAGCCCTTGCTGCCCGCTTATCGGGCAATCTAATAGGTCCAGTAAACGATCACTTATATAGTAGATCGGTGTTTGTTTACTAAAATAATCGGGCCGTAATCGGTCCAATTGCAGCCCGTGTAATAGGACCCAAAGCTATAAAAAAAAAAAAATTTTCAACCATGTGAAGGCCTGTTTTTTGCGGAACAACCAGACTTGATTTGCAACAAGATGAATGTATTTATTACTTTTGCTTTGTGCTACTTTATATTTTATTGGGAACAGGAGACAGGAGTCAGGGACTATGAGGATGAAACAGAACACAGGTTTATTACAGGGCACTAGATAGGAGCAGTACGACTAAAGTCAAATGCCATGAGCCATCTGCTCCAAGGTAATGATAGTCTTCTGCAGATTTCATAAGAGTAGGGAAGCTTTGTGCTCTGTCTGTTAAGACCTGTTGCCTGACACTGGAGCCAAATAGAGAGTGAGATTAATGTGAGCTGCACAGAAGGAAGGGAGAAGCAGAGGACAAAATACTGAGTGGGGTACTCCAGCGAAAATCTTTTTATTTCAAATCAACTGGTTTCAGAAAGTTATATAGATGTGTAATTTACTTCTATTTTAAAAATGTAAGTCTTCCAATACTCATCAGCTGCTGTATGTCCTGCTGGCAGTGGTGTATTCTTTTCAGCCTGACACAGTGCTCTCTGCTGCCACTTCTGTCCATGTCAGGAACTGTCCAGAGCAGGAGCAAATCCCCTTAAAAAACCTCTCCTGCTCTGGACAGTTCCTGACATGGACAGAGGTGGCAGCAGAGAGCACTGTGTCAGGCTGAAAAGAATACACCACTTCCTGCACAAAATACAGCAGTTGATAAGTACTGGAAGACTTGAGATTTGTAAACAGAAGTAAATTACAAATCTATATAACTTTATGAAACCAGTTGTTTTGAAAGAAAAACACTTTCACTGGACAACCCCTTTAAGTTTTTTTTTTAATGAGCTCTATATCATGTTTTGGTGATAAGGCTTCTTTCCACATAAAGTTTTGTTATTCAGGTTGTGAACATTGAAAGAGGTGATTTTAAAAGTCAAAATAATAGACTGTAATGGTGACTGCATTCATGGTCCACTGCCCACGCGCCTCTTAAAACATCCTAAAATGTCAGAGGTATATGCGGTGTAACATTGTAGACCAGAACATTACAACAAAGACAAACTAAAAATCACTAAACTGTCATTTAGAATTTGAAATAAGGTCAAAATAAGAAGGCGACTCTGCGACTTTTTGCAGCGAGAGATGTAAATAAATATAAAATACATGTATTGGAGAGGTTAGTATTTAGCAGCTAGTAGTTATCTGAGTAATGTAAGTCATACAGAATGAACAGGTGGAATCCACACGGCTTCCCACATGTACAAATTTTTCCCTTTTTTTGGGGGGGGGGGCGCAAAAAAAAAATCATAAAATGCAAAAAAAAAAAAAAAAAGCTCTACATTTCTTTTCTGCTTTTTGCTGTTTTTCTGACAGTTTTTCAGGTGTTTTAGCATTTAGTATAAATTAGTATACAGTAGGTGTATTAATCCATGCCTTTTTTATTTTATTCTTTCATAATGTGATTCAAGGTTTTATATTGTACAATTGGTAAAAACGTCAGAAAATTTATTTTTACTCTTTATAGAAGTCTATGGGGAAAAACGCCAATGTTTTTTTGAAAAAAGTGCCCAAACACCACCGTGACCCAATCCATTTCCAGTTGGATAGGCTGACAATAGTTGGGCGCTATCGTAACAATCAGCTATTCGGTGCCCTGACTACAGTGAGGAAGGAGTCCGAGAAAGTTAGTTCTGTTCCCTGTCTAGCAGTGGTGACGGGGTACTGCACCCTCAACCCCATTCACTTCAATTGGACGCAGTACTCTAGTACTACTGCTATACCAGGAACAGAGTCAATAACATCTGGCTCCATTCTCACTGTATTTTGAGCATCAAACAGCTGATTGGCAGGGGAATTGGGTGTACCCCACTATTAACTATTCTCAGGGCCGTCTTAACAGCATTATGGTCCCCTGGGCAGAGGTGCGAATTGGGCCCCCCCCCCAACCGCCGACATCAAATCCCCCACATCTTTGCATATAGTGCCACACATAGTAGCCAATGCCCACATATAGTGCCCCCCATAGTAGCCAATCCCCCCATATAGTGCCCCCCATAGTAGCCAATCCCCCCATATAGTGCCCCCCATAGTAGCCAATCCCCCCATAGCAACCAGTGCCTCCATAGTAGCCAGTGCCCCCCATAGTAGCCAGTGCCCCCCATAGTAGCCAGTGCCCCCATAGTAGCCAGTGCCCCCATAGTAGCCAGTGCCCCCCATAGAAGCCAGTGCCCCCATAGTAGCCAGTTCCCCTATAGTAGCCAGTGCCCCCCATAGTAGCCAGTGCCCCCCATAGTAGCCAGTGGCCCCCATAGTAGCCAGTGCCCCTCTAGTAGCCAGTGCCGCCCATAGTAGCCAGTGCCCCCCATAGTAGCCAGTGCCCCCATAGTAGCCAGTGCCCCCCAAAACAACAAACCAGTTACTCACCCGTCCGCCGGCCCCAGCAGCTCCTCTCCCATCAGCTCGCACTCCCGTCATCCTCCGGGCACAGGCAGCGGGGTACAGAGAGACTGCCTGT
Source organism: Dendropsophus ebraccatus (assembly GCF_027789765.1). NCBI lineage: Eukaryota > Metazoa > Chordata > Amphibia > Anura > Hylidae > Dendropsophus > Dendropsophus ebraccatus. The sequence continues at coordinate 22,594,780 of NC_091457.1, read as the reverse complement.
GCCAGAAGTGTCCTGCAGCCTCTATCATGAATGATAGAGGCTGCACGACACTCCGGGATACAGGGAGCGTCTCTGTACCCCACTGCCTGTGCCCGGAGGATGACGAGAGTGCTCGCTGACGGCAAAGGGAGCTGCGGGGGCCGCCGGACGGGTGAGTTCCGGGACCGCCCGCCCAGCCCACCCCTTCTATCACCGCTTAGCTGAGCTGATCAGAAGGCCAGGAAAGTGCTGCTCCTTGCACTTTCCTGGGCTTCTGATCGGCTCAACTGAGTGGCGATAGAAGGGGCGGGCGGAAGGGGTCGCTCAGGGCCGCTCACTATGCATATGCATAGTGAGTGGCAATACAGGGGGTGGGCGGGACGGCTTCCTTGCGGTGCTCAGCACTGCTTGGGAGCCGTCTTCGCTTTATAGGACACACTTAGTTTTATAAGTGCGTCTTATAAAGCAAAAAATACAGGTCACAGAGGGCAGGGGCCCCCTAGGACACAAGAGCCCCCAGGCAGCCGCCTACCATGCCCAATGGATAAGACGGCCCTGACTATTCTTACATGCAGGACACTGACCATAGCGTCATGTGTTCCTCGTACCATGTCAAAAATACCGGCCTAATATGATTGAATTTGCCGGGACACAATCGCGATGTACTACATTGATATAGAGAGAGTCATCACTAAGGACTAATGAGGAAAAGGATCTGCATTTTAACCCCTTCCCGCATGAGAACGTAAATGTATGTCCTCCTGTGGGGGAGGGGTTTCAGCCGAGGACCAGCTCTGTTCGCCGCACACACTAATTAGCCATTTAAAAGCAGCTGAAGGGGGAATCCCTTCATCTTACCTGGCCAGCCTCAGCTTTGCACTGACACTGATCCTGGCTCGGTAATCCATAGATCTGGGCTGCAGCAGCCCAGAGCAATACAGCACTGATCTAATCGATCAGTGCTGTATAATGTATACTTTACTGACCTCTTTGAGAGATCAGTGTAGTTGTTTTGAAAGTCCCCCAGGACTTCTTATTGTGTAAAAAAAAAAAAAAGGAGCTGACCACATTTTAGTTTTATTGTCTACTACTATTCTATAGCACGGACCCCCCTTTTGGACTAACTCGTTGTAGTGGTGCAGTCAGCTTGGCAGTCCATCAGTGTGCTGCCCCATACAGCAATTTCGACTTGACACCATGATGTGTGGGACCCTTGGGTTAAGGGGTGATATGCATAAAGCCCATGGGGCTATAACATGCGCACCTATTCACCTTCTCTTTTTTTCTTTCTCCATAAGTACACGAGGCGACTGTGCCTTGTTTTTTGCTTTATTTCTTTATTAATCTCAAAGTAGGGTGCATGCTAGCTGCAAAGAGTCCTGCGTCATGGGACCGAGGGGTAATGTTTCTCCTTGGCGAGAACATTATAAAGGAATGAGAAGACAAATTTTCACGTTTTTAGAAGTGACTTTTTAACTTGTGAAGTTTTCACCCAAAACAGGTACAAACTAAATATTCGGTGTTTTAGCTTCCATGCAGTCTCTGATATCACCTTTATAACTGATATACTTCTACCCTCATCTCATTACCTTCTCTCCTACTAAATTCTGTGATTCAACCAGAACTCGAGGATTCTTACTCCGTACGTGTGCTACAATCCTGCCATGAAACATATTCTCACTGTTTAATGGGTTAAGTCTATGCCTGATATCTGAAAGCGGTGAAATGTATAGACTAGCGATGAGTGAAGCAGACGGAAATTCATTTTGCGAGCTTCGTGAATTTTTGGTCAAGCTCGTTAAGATTCGCAAATCGAATCTTAACGAATTTCATTAAAACAGCTAAAACTATATAAGCTACAATACTGGGGACTATTACAGAAGGACGAAGTGGTTAAACCATGTTGTTGTAAAAGTGTCAAAAATCTGAAACTGAATTTTATAAAAATGCCAATTTGCCAGTCAATCATACAATTTCCGCCATTCCTCTCCTTTCTGTCCCTATATCACTCTGTTAGTCTCTCCCTGCTCTGCTGTAACTGCCTGCTGCCATCCTGCGATCTCCTTCACACACAGCCGACTGGCCGCCTCCGTTACCAAACCACCTGATATAGAGGGGGAGGTGCTGACATCCCCCACAATCAGCCCTCCTCTCCTCTCTTTCCCTATATTACTCTGTTAGTCTCTCCCTGCTCTGCTGTAACTGCCTGCTGCCATCCTGCTCTCTCCTCCACACACAGCCGACTGTCTGCCTCCGTTACCAAACCACCTGATATAGAGGAGGAGGGGGAGGTGCTGACCACCCACAATCAGCTCTTCTTTACTCTCTTTCCCTATATCACTCTGTTAGGGCGCGTAGACACTGAGCAATTCTAGCGGAATTTCGAGTAGATTCCTCAGCAAAATGCGCACAGAATCCGCCCGTAAAAAATGAACATTTTATTTTTCTATTGTGTCGAATGGGCTTTCCACTCATTCGCTCACACAGCGGAATTTCCGTCGGGAAAATTCTGTCGTGGATCTGCATTTTGCCCAAAGAAGTGACATGTTACTTATTTGGGCAAATTCCGCTAGAGGAATCCCAAAGAAGTCAATGGGGCTTGAATTCTGCTTGAAATTCTGCTTGAATTCCGCTTAAATTTCGCTCAAATTCAGCTCCTGTTCTGCCAGAGTAGAATAGAGGAGGAAATTCAAGCAGAAATCTTTCCTCTTCAATTCCTTGCGGAATCCGAGAGAATTTTTCAGTGTGCACGTACCCTTAGGCTATGTCCACATGCTGTTAGAGACCTGCCGTTCTGTGACCATGTGTATACCATGTGTATACCGTGTGTATACGCTCCTACTGGGATTCCATAAACTGAAAGGTAATGTATATTTTCGTAATAATCACGTCCGTTGTAGCAGATTGGACCGGTGCTAGGGATTATGGTAAATCTCTTTCTCCCGCTCAGTGTTGCTCCAGACAGCATGTGCGTTCGCCATTTTGTTTTTCTGTGAATTTCCTTATCGTTCGCAGAACAAAGCGAATTGACAGCGCAGATCGCAACGAATCTACATTTGCCACATTGGCTTCTCTCATCTCTATCATAGATAATAGCCTAAAGACGTCCATTATAAAGAATGACTGAGCGGGCTGACGTCACCCACCGACAATATACCACCTCACTTTTCCGATTGTTCCTCTTTATCCATTAATCCTAATGAAATATTATTCTGCCCGCTCTCATTTTCCTAATTAAAACTCCATCGCCAACGACACGAATAATCAAAATATTTATCCAACGCTAAATTGGGAAATAATTAAGATGCTAATATACTGTAAAGCACGAGCTAAATGCTATAATCTTCATTGTGTAAGCCTCTTATGTAAATGACTTTATGTGTGAAAGATTTGAGGTTTAAAATGGAAATCTATTTATTCCAGCTATAAGAAAACAGATCCCATAGAAGAATGACGGAACAGCTGGTCGGAGGAGATGATGGAATCTGTATCACATTCTAGAGAACATTGTTGTGAATCAATCAGCATTAGGGCCTGATGGGTACAGGGGTGATCATAGCTTTTTATTAGTGTTTATCTCAGCATAACACAGCATACAACCACCATTTATTCCGTAAATCTGTATATGGAAAAGAGCTTATTTTTTTTATTTTTTTTTATTATAGAACTAGTTTTTCTGAATTTCTTTTTTACATGTTTAGCTTGTGCAATTGAAGAGAAAATCCTAATTAACACTTGTTATGTTTTCTAACGATAATGAGGACATCAACGCAGAATGTGGATCAATGTGGAGAATGAATGGAAGGAAGACGGGAGATGAAGCTTCTATGAGGCATACCCAGTGGCTCAGTGTAACAGACAGAGGGTGTGGACCTGCTGTGCTGCTCAACCTGTTTGAATTTGGGCCATACCAAGGAGCGAAGTCTAAGGGGCCTATTACACGGAGCGATAATTGGCCTAATCGGCCTGGTTCGGACAATTATTGCTCCATGTAATAGAGACAATGATCAGTGGATGAAACAATCATCGACTGATCGTTTCTTTAGGCCCATTCTCCGCACCCGCTAATTAGTAGAGATGAGCGGACCTTCGGACTTTTGGTCCGACGGCATCGGCGCTCTTTCGTCATGCCTGTGATCCCGGCCTCATAGTTGCGATCCCGCGAATATGCGGCCAGGATATTCCAGGGATTTCAACATCGATTCTCTGGAATATCCATATTCCCAGGAGCGCAACTATGCGGCCGGGATCACAGGCATGACGAGAGAGCGAACTGCTTTTGAACCAAAAGTCCGAACAGTTCGCTCATCTCTACTAATTAGCCATTTAAAGGGGGGAGGGGGGAATCCCTTCATCTTACCTGGCCAGCCTCAGCGTTGCACAGACACTGATCCCAGCTCGGTAATACAAAGATCTGGGCTTAAGCAGCCCAGAGCAATACAGCACTGATCTAATCAATCAGTGCCCAATGACCTAAAATCATTGGGCACCGACCGTGCATAGCTACATGTAAGAGCAATGCGCGGCCAGTGGCTGACGATTCAACAGACAGTTAACATTACCTATCCACGGTCGCCTCCTCCCTTCCACCCCGGTCCCACACTCTACAGCTTCAGAGCAGCCTGTCTCAGCTGACAGGCCACTCAGCCAATCACTGGCCGCGGCGGTGCCGGACAGTGATTGGTTGAGTGGCCTGCCAGCTCTGACAGACCAGGGGGAAGCAGAGCACAGGGGGGGACCTGGATCGTGGACAGGTAATGTAAACTGTTTAGATAAAGGCTGCACATACATCGCTAACGATGTCAGTGCAGCCCTTGCTAAACGATTATCGAGCCGTATAATGATCCAGTAAACAAGCGAGATCTAGCAGATTGGCACTCATTTAAAGTAATGATCAGGCCGCCATAGGCCTGTATAATAGTACCCTAAGTCTTTACCCTTGCTGGACTTAGTTCTGGTGTGAGCAGCAGCTGGTTGTCAAGAACAAGAGTCAGTACTAGGCACCGGGGAACAGGCTGAGTATACATGGTCAGCAAGCCAAGTCATCAGAAAGAGAGTCTGAGGGATGAGATTGGTATCGTAGTCAGACAGGTGAAGGGTCAGGGCAGGCGGCTTCAGATCAGGTCAGACAATCTAAGCCAGAAACAGGAGAGGCACATAGTACAGACAAGAAGAGCAGGCACAGCTCAGTATAAAATGGAATACAGCAGAAAGAGCAGACAAACACCTGCACTACGTGTACAGGAATCCAACAACAGTCACCAGGTGGAGGGTAAGGTGTAGCTAGTTTAATTAGGTGCAGGTGACTCTCGACGGCATTAGCAGGTAGAGACAAGCTGCCTCTAAAAATTAAAAGAGATATCCGGCCCTCACATTTTTAACATGTCCCTGGTGTCCCCCGCTGTCTGTAGCTGCTGTTACTTCTGAGACGAGCTTGTCTCTGGAGTGACAGCCCGCTCAGCCAATCACTGATTGAGGCAGGACAGCGCCGCAGCCAATGATTGGCTGAGTGGGCTCTCATTCCTGAGATGAGTTCCTCTCGGAAGTAACAGAAAGTGGGTGACACCAGCAACCACATCGGGACACTGAGGGAGCACGGAGAGGTAAGCGTAACATGTTTGTTATTAGAGATGAGCGAACCTGGAGCATGCTCGAGTCAATCTGAACCCAAACTTTCGGCATTTGATTAGCGGTGGCTGCTGAAGTTGGATAAAGCCCTAAGGCTATGTGGAAAACATGAATATAGTCATTGGCTGTATCCATGTTTTCCAGACAACCTTAGAGCTTTATCCAAGTTCAGCAGCCCCAGCTAATCAAATGCCGAAAGTTCGGGTTCGGATGGACTCGAACCCGAACCCGGTTCGCTCATCTCTATTTGTTATGCTTTTTTATATGGCGGCAAAATGTTTAAAATGTGGGACCTCCAGATAACCCCTTTAAGAGCAGTTGGCTACATGCGGGCTCTAGTGGACACCATTAGAGCAGGAATCAAAGAAGAAGTGGACACAAAGACACAAAGACTCGAGTACAAGCAACCTCAGGACTAGCACGGAACATAGCAGAGGAGTGGACAAGAGCACAGTGGAGCGGGACTGGAACTCAAACAGTGCTGCAGGCCGTAAGTAATGGGACCCAGTTGTTGGAAATGATGCTGTGTAGCAGCCCAAGGGGATCAATCTCTTGTTGGTCCTTTAGTTCATCAGTATAAAATTAGTACTATGTATTCAACAGTGTTACCTTTATTTTATTTATTTTTCAATTCATTGTCACTTTCTATTTTACATAATGATATATTAACATTTACGCGCCATATACATGGTGCCATAGTCTTTCCTGTAGTCAATTGTCTGACATTAATGTTGAGTGTATTTATTTCAGGAAGGTGGCATTAAAACAATGCTCCCCAAGAACATGAGGGTGTTTCTTGTAAAATTCTTCCTAGATCTTCTGCTTTGCTTTTAGATAATTGTGTTAGATTTCTCAGAGGCGCCATGAAGTTCTCTTTTGTAAATCTAATCAATAGCCATCATATGATGGTTGGTTGGGATAACTTCCGTATGGCTAAACAAAGTAGTTTTCTCACTCCAGAAAAAAACGATTCCTTGCTTGGAATATATCCCTAGTTATGTTCTAAGACTCCTAGATGGAGTGAAACAGGAGTGCTGCACTGTAGTGTGGTTTACGGGTAGAGCAGAATGTATTAGTGCAGTGTGGTGTTAAGTTATACAGGAGGAGCAGTATGTATTGGTGCAGTGTGGTGTTTAGTTATACAGGAGGAGCAGTATGTATTGGTGCACTGTGGTGTTGGGTTATGTAGATGGAACAGTATGTATTTATGCAGGTGGAGCAGTCTCCCCCTGCCTCCTGTTTAGCCCTCAGTCCGCCCGCACAGTGTTACAGTGTTAGCTGTAAGTGCGCATGTGCCACATCCTGACCCCCTGGCACCGTTGCAATGACACAGCCGGGACCACGCCGCCTCTGTGGTGTGTCCTCTCAGCATTGTCCCCACCCCTTGGTAGTGAGGCATACAGCCCTTCCCCCCCTCCCCTGCCTGTCATCGCCCCCACATACCATAATGCCACCTGTTGCTGGAATTAGCTTGTCCTCTTCTTTGGACATGCGCCGTTGCACTCCGATGTTGAGCAAGCGCAGGGACGCCACCAGCCTTCTCCAACTAGTCTGGCACGTCATTGCGCCTGCGCGGGATTGTCGCGCAATGCCACATGTCCAAAGAAGAGGAAAAGCTGATTCCGGCAATTGGCGGCACCATGGTATGCGGGGAGGGGCTTTGAAAGCCAGGAGAGGCGGGGAAGGGCCATGCACGTCACTACCACGGGACGGGGACGACGCTGAGAGGACACACCACAGAGACAGTGCGGACCCGGCTACGTCATTGCAGCAGCGCCCGGGGGGTGAGAAGGCGGCACATGCGCACTTACAGCTGACACTGTGTGGGCGGACAGAGGGCGGAACGGGAGGCAGGGAGAGATAGAGACCAACACCACACAGGCGGTGCTGACCTAGGGCACGATCGCTTTAGGCAGCACCTCATGGACACAGCTAGAGCCCAACTTAAGTATGATTTTCGGCCTCAGGAAAGCACAGCAAGTGTTGCTAAACATACCAGCAGAAAAGACTTCTCATCAGCTACAAGAAGGTATAAGTAGTTGGGGGGGGGGGGGGTCACAAAGTGGGTACAGAGTCGCTTTAAGGCCCCAGCGTCAACATGAATCGCTTGGTGAGGCCCAGGAAAAAAAAGTTGTAGAAGCCCTGCCATATCCTGTCATTTTCTTCTAAGTATTTTTTTTTTTTTTTTTACTATCGCTTCTTGCTGTTGGAGAGCATTCTTGTGCAATATACCTGTAGCAGTAAAAATATTGTTTCACATAATATAATAAACTGCTTTCATGTGTGACTTGTAATTTTTATATTTTATGGTTAGTCATTATTTTTAGGTTGTCTTGTTTATTTCATTCTGATAAAAAATTAAAAAACAATAGTATTATGAATAACTCTGGTTTATTACTTTCATTGTTCTAGAAATAAATTATGAGTTGCGGTTTTAGTGCCATATGTTCAAGATGTATAACAGTTTTTAACAGTTAAATGACTGGCATCAGAGTGATCTCTGATGTCGGTCATTACTGGCAGTTGTCAGCGGCAGAAAGCAGCCAGCACGCTGCTAAGTGCAAAGCCTGCTCTCTTCTCAACCCATAGTTAAAACCACTGAAAGGTCATGTGAATAATATTGATTACATTGTTTCAATGTTAACTGGTAAGTGGTGGGATATAAGTTAAAAGTTGTTAAAACAGGTGGTAGCGGTACAAATGGGCAATTCTCTAGATGACTGGGTAAGAGCGACTCCAAAATCTTGCCAGGTCTTGTGAGGTGTTCACAGTATACAAAGATCAGTGCTGAATAAAGTGGTCTAAATGAGAACAACTGATAAGCTGTGGAAAGCAAAGGCTAGCTGGCCAGGTCTGATCCCACAAAAAACGATCATATTTACTTACTGGAAATATTCGTGTGAGCAATGATAAAGACATGTCAGACACAGGTCATCACAACTTTCTGCGTTTGGTGCTGGGTAACTCTATAACAGCAATGCTGACCCCTATCCACAGCC